>NC_048298.1:171383510-171524417 GCF_013100865.1 Trachemys scripta elegans | reverse complement strand
AACAAACAAAATAAATAAATAAATAAAACCAGTATCTCAATGGATGCCATCTGTTGGTAAAATAAACCTATTTTTAATGGAACAAAGCTGATTAAATTACCCAATTTCAAGAAAAATGTGCTTCCATTGAGATACTGGTTTTATTTATTTATTTATTTTGTTTGTTCTCCTCCAGCCAATGATCTCTATCAAGATACTGGATTAATATTTAATTTATTTAATGCTGGATATGTAGGTCTGAAATACACTTTATAGCAGGCTTCATTGAAACATCTTCAGTAGGCAGCTCCCTGTCTTTAGTGACCACTTGAAAGTGACCCCATGCACTCTCCAGTACAACTTTGTTGGACATTTAATCAGACAGTCTTTTCTAGGCAACAGCTTTTCCCTTGGTCCCATGGGTAGTTGCTTAAAAGCTTTCACTGTACTATAGTACATAGTCATTTGTAAGTGTACTTAAGATTAAAAAGTGGCTCTCATTTACAAGAATGTTTTTAAAATATTTCTGCAAATTTTGGGGGAAATTTCTGAAGAATCTTTCAAAACTTATTGCATATTTCTATTGGCACCATGTTGTTTGAAAGTATCAGAGGGGTAGCCGTGTTAGTCTGAATCTGTAAAAAGCAACAGAGGGTCCTGTGGCACCTTTGAGACTAACAGAAGCATTGGGAGCATAAGCTTTCGTGGGTAAGAACCTCACTTCTTCAGATGCATCTGAAGAAGTGAGGTTCTTACCCACGAAAGCTTATGCTCCCAATGCTTCTGTTAGTCTCAAAGGTGCCACAGGACCCTCTGTTGCTTTTTACAGATTCAGACTAACACGGCTACCCCTCTGATACTTTCAAACAACATGGTGCCAATAGAAATATGCAATAAGTTTTGAAAGATTCTTCAGAAATTTCCCCCAAAATTTGCAGAAATATTTTAAAAACATTCTTGTAAATGAGAGCCACTTTTTAATCTTAAGTACACTTACAAATGACTATGTACTATAGTACAGTGAAAGCTTTTAAGCAACTACCCATGGGACCAAGGGAAAAGCTGTTGCCTAGAAAAGACTGTCTGATTAAATGTCCAACAAAGTTGTACTGGAGAGTGCATGGGGTCACTTTCAAGTGGTCACTAAAGACAGGGAGCTGCCTACTGAAGATGTTTCAATGAAGCCTGCTATAAAGTGTATTTCAGACCTACATATCCAGCATTAAATAAATTAAATATTAATCCAGTATCTTGATAGAGATCATTGGCTGGAGGAGAACAAACAAAATAAATAAATAAATAAAACCAGTATCTCAATGGATGCCATCTGTTGGTAAAATAAACCTATTTTTAATGGAACAAAGCTGATTAAATTACCCAATTTCAAGAAAAATGTGCTTCCATGAGTAATGAGTTAATTTAGTGCTGGGACATCTTTCACCTAGAGTGCAGATATTTCATGCATACTCCCCACTCATTGATGTGAATGGCAATTACCATGCACAGAACAAGTATATAATGTGCAGTAGAATAGATCTGCAGTACAGATCAGAGATGTTACAGTAGATTTCAATGTATCCTAATTGGAGATCAGATTATTCATTGCTAACAATTTATTTGGATTTAGCTTTTTTTCGAGACATGAACTTTCCTGAAAAGATAGTGAGTTAAAAATATTTGTCATTAATTTGACACATACTGGATCTAATATAGTTGTTGCCCAGTTTCCATAACTGAGGGAAATAAAATTTAAAACAAAATGTGCGAACACCCTCATTGTCAATGGAAAACTGTATATAAAGGCTTTCAGCTTTGAAATCATGTATATAGAGCAAATTGTAAAAAAGTCCATACTGCTTCAAAACACATAGTTAACCAGTCACTATGGTACACATTCTTAAGAAAGTGTGTAGCATATCAATAACCAACTGCAAAAAGCATTAAATAAACCAGTCTCACTATAGCAGGGGTGGGCAAACTGTTTGGCCTGAGAGCCACACCGGGTATGGAAATTGTATGGTGGGCCATGAATGCTCATGAAATTGGGGGTAGGGGTGCAGAAGGGGGTGAGGGCTCTGGCTGGGGGTGCAGGCTCTGGGATAGGGCCAGAAATGAGAAGTTCAGGGTGCAGGAGGGGGCTCCGAGTTGGTGTGCGGGGGGGCTCTGGGGTTGGGCTGGGGATGAAGGGTTTGGGGTGCAGGAAGGTGCTCCAGGTTGGGACCAATGTGTTCAGAGGACAAGAGGGGGATCAGGGATGGGGCAGGGTGTTGGGGCATGATGGGGTGAGGGCTCTGGGGTGGGGCTGAGGGGTTTGGGGTACAAGAGGGGACTCTGGGCTGGGAGGGTGGGAGGGGGATCAGGGCTGTGGCAAAGGATTGGGGCACGGGGCATGCTTAGGGGTGCAGGCTCCAGGCGGCGTTTACCACAAGCAGATCCTGGAACCATGTCCCCCTCTCCAGTTCCGAGGAGCGACCAGGTGGCTCTGCGTGCTGCCCCGCCTGCAGGCGCCAACCCTACAGCTCCCGTTGGCCAGGAACCATGGCCAATGGGAGCTGTGGGGGTGGTGTCTGTGGACGGGGCAGGGCACAGAGCCGCCTGGCCATGCCTCCGCGTACTATGTAGGAGCTGGAGGGGGGTCATGCTGGCTGTTTCCTGGGAGCTGCGCGGAGCGAGGCGAGCCCCCAACCCTTGGTGGGAGCGGAGGGCCAGACTAAATGGTCTGATGGGCAGGATGTGGCCGTGGGCCATAGTTTGCCCACCCCTGCACTATAGAAACACGCATACGAGCATACAATAAACCACTGGTTTACTCAAACAGAAAGAAAGAGCTAGTACTCAAATTACAGCAGCTAAGCAGTTTAGAAACGAGGACATTTCTCATTTTCAAGCTGCTCTTCCCTAAAGGTCATTCTCGAGACTAAGCATAAGTGGGTGAAAAATAGAACTTCAGTTGCAACAATCTTTCAGTTTTTGTATGTTCTCAGGCACTCCTAATCAACACTAATCACATGAGGCACTTGGGGTAGGATTTACAGGATTTAGTCCAAAATTCAGATTATCAAAACCCCACTCAGCTGCCATCAAACCCAAGAAATGTCTGGGCCAGTATTTTTTCAGGGCCATGAATTTAGAGTATAAAATAAGGGACATGAGACTACCTCTCTCCTCCTCCACTTGCTCTGAAGTCAACAAGAATGCTGAGAAGACAAAGACTTTGAACTGGGAAGATTGGTCCCAAGCTGAGAAGGGAATTCGGCCTGTGTATTAAAAATTGTAACCTACTGCAACATCGAGTGAGGTGAGTCAAATCTTAAGGAGTCTGATAAAGTTTGGGATTTAGAATGCATGTTTACTTTTTATTTCTTAGGTAATGGTATCTGACCTTTATGCCTACCACTTATAAATCACTTAAAATATATCTTTCTGTAGTTAAATTTATTTTAATGTTTTATCTTTACCAGTGAGCTTGTTTAAAGAGTTTGGGGAATTTGCTCAGATTACAAAGCTCTTTTGACAAAGTGGTGAACTAATTAATGAGCTTGCATTGTTCTAGAGGGTCTTGAGCGGTGTAAGATGGTACATTGCTGGGGTGCAAGGCTGGGGGAATTTGCTGGTGTTTCCTTGTATAGAGTGAACTGGTCTCTGGTATTTTCACTACTGCATCATATACCCCTGCTCAGAGCAGGCATAAACAACATGATGGTTAAAAAAAGTCAGTACATTAGATGGCCTTCATCAGCAACCCTCCCATTAGTAGCGTCACTGGAGCTGTAGTAATCCTAGAGTAATAGCAAGAGATTTTCCAAAATAAGTCACTGTAGACAAGCCTAATAGTGAGGGAAATTAAGAGAATTAGGGTCCTGGCACCATGCATGGTGATGTTTAAAGGCCCTACTCACACAAGGGTCCAAACTACACTATATGCAAGTATGTTTAAACATGTGGTTTCTAACGTAATTATAGCATGGTATCTCTGACCCATGTTGACTGCCAGACAAACCTTGGCATAGACTTCTTGCCTCCCTGAGTAGTCTACAGCATTGGCGCACATCTTTAACATATCACTCTCAAAATAAAACAACAATACTGTTTATGTAGTGTGATTCCCACCCCACCTATGTATTTCTGAAAGGCTTGTCCAATAGGTAAAAAAGCTATAGCCCATTCACTAACCACCATGTTTAACAATGATCATAGAAAATATGGTTCTGAGTCCAGTATAGTTATGGCCTTAAATACCTCTATATTTAGGTTAGTAGAAGACGAAGATTGTGTTCTGTTCAAATATTTTGAAGGTTCTAATAAAAATGGCCCTGGTACTGATTTCATCCCATTCATTACACAGCGTTGAAAGTCAAGTCACTCTTTTTAACATAGTAAAAAAGAAAGAAGAACAGAAAACCTGTTTGGTTTGAGGGGTTTTGGTTGCTTGAAAGTACTAAAGTATCTGAGCACTTAAGCAAACCAGACAACACTTTTCATTGTTCATTATGTCTTCTTTGCATTACTGTGACAGCACAGTCATATATCTTTAAGTCTGCATATAAGAAAAAAGTATATGAATTGTTTTCGCTTGAACATTCTTCAGTGTTTATGTTGTAACATAGATTTGCCAAGATGTCACTGCTGGGGAACAGCTGCAGTACCTCTGAAAGTTATGTGGACCAATAGTATGGAGCTCGCATGCTGACATAGAATGTATATGCTAGCACTGAGAATACTGCCACCAGTTTCATTTACCAGACACTAACCTGACAGCAAAATCACATATTTTCCCCTCCTTAATAAGGGAGGAGATGGCAATGCAGCCAATGCTTAGGCATCACAGAGTTAATAAAACACTCCTGTTTTTAACTTAATTTTCCTTCTGTTTTTATACTGCCCTCTCTGCTTTACTATAATTTTGGTACTATACTCCTTTCTTCTTTTCAAGCCATTGGGGTTCTACTATGGAGACAGTCAGGGCTTTTAAAAATATTTTTAAAAAGCAAATTGCAACATCACCTCCTGCCCCCTCAGGAAAAAAACAAACCAAAACAAAAAACAAACCACCACAGTCATCTAAACGAGAAAACACATCGAGAGAGGGCACTGAATCTCTTCATGGAACATTGGACTCTTTGTGGAACTTTGGACTCTCATAACATTCACTTCTCTGGAGTGCTGCAGATTTATATCTGCCAAGTACCTAGCACAATATAGCTGCAGTGGCAACCATTTTCCTCCCTGGATGGCCATATTCATAGCTTGCCAGGAACTTCTGGAGCAGATCTGATTTGCATAAAATGATCAGTATAAAGTGGGGATTTACTGGGTGCTCATGGGTATTTTTCTATGATGAAAGTAGATGACTTTGTTTTATTTTCTGAAGACCACACTATACAAATCTGCTTTATTCTATGATGCCATATAAGTGTTGTTCAGTGTTAAAAAGAAAAAAAAATTCAGAGATACAATCTATCTGAAAATATGGTTTCCATTTTGGAAAAGTCCTATAGAATTTAAGAAAGGGGAAAACAAAAGTGTCCTGTACAAATTATACTGAAAAAAAAAAATCACACTATGGTAGCTTTTCTATAGTTTACTTGCGTTTTTTTAGCCCACCCAACAGAATGGAGTACCATGGATCTAGTTCACCATTAAATTCTCAAGGTCACTCCAAAACAGAAACTACAGAAGAGTTGTGTATATGTTAAAGGTCAAGTTCAGAAAATATCAGAACTGCACATCTGAGACTTATTCACCAAGTATTACAACTGGAATTTCCTTATTGTTCTGGGACATTTGGGTACATTCTATTATTAATAGTTTAATTTGCCTTTGCATTTCTGGTTTCTGACCTTAGAAAGATCATCGTTGCAATAAAATAATGTAGTTTCAACTTTTTAAAAACATCTATCTGTATAACTGACAAAATTGTCACAGTAATTTCCTATCTAATTGATTTTAATACACTGCTGAAATAAAAAAAATATATATATGGTTTTGCATAATTGCTTGTCTTTTCAAAATTCTTCATCAGAAAAAAATATGTAGAGGTTTATATCATTTGCTAAAATACTTTATTCTCTGGATATTTTTATGCAAGAAAGAGAGCGTGCAAGAACTGCAGAATGAAGTCAGTTCAGCCATGTTCCTTGCAGTGAAACATATGTTTAAAAAAACACTGTATATGTTTAAATGAATCACTTTACATACTAATAACACTGCTCTACAGCCAAAATGCTTCTGAAATAAATGTAGTCAAACTTTACTAATTCTGGGTCACTGAGAACGAAAATGATGCTTAAAATTGTTGATTGGCTCTAGTTTTCAAGATATGCTATTGGGTCAGTATATACGACCCTTGACTTGGGAATGGCGGAGGATAAGTGAGTTATAAAGGGAAGGGATCTCAATTTAAACCAGAACTAACTAAAATACATCTTTGACTGGATCTATGAATAAATCTATGACTGGGTTTGGACAGTATTTGCTTTTTAGGCAAAACAATGAAGGATGCAATCTGAAGCTGGTATTGCGTCATACGTGATATGAATTGCATCCTGTTATTCCTAGAAGTCATGGATGATGCAATCATAACGAAGCTTACATCACTCTGCTGAACAAATTGCCCTATATCAGCTCTAGAAATCATACAGCATCATTCTTTCTTATTTGTCAGTGTTTGATTTTGCAAAGGGACACATTTCTGTTTAGCCAAAGTGAGCAGAGATGCCTCGTACTTGTGTGAACAGTGCAGATAACTTCTGCTATGTTTGTGGTGAAGTGACTTTTGCATCTCCAAAGCACAGTATAACCACTATGGTTAAGAAAGCCTATCACCTTTATTTTGGCTGCAAAATTGGAGATCAGGACAAGAGGTGGGCCCCACACATATACTGCAACACTTGTGCAACAAATCTTCGCCAGTGGTTGAACAGGAAAAGGAAATCTATGCCTTTTGCAGTGCCAATGATTTGGAGAGAGCCAACAGATCATACCAGCAATTGTTACTTCTGCATGGTGCCTCCAGTTGGGAAAGGTGTGTCAAAGAAGAAAAAGTGGACTGTGCATTATCCAAACATTCCATCAGCTATACGCCCAGTACCCCACGGAGAAGGACTGCCGGTTCCTGATGCACCAGAATCATTCTCACCTGAATCAGACGAGGAAGAGGAAGAGGATGAAATTTCTGGTCCTGAACCATCAATGTCACAGGACCCACATTTTCTCCCATCCTCCTCCTCTGAACCACACCTCATAACACAAGGTGAACTGAATGACCTTGTCAGGGAGTTGGAACTACCCAAGAGTAAGGCAGAGCTGTTGGGCTCCAGGCTACAGCAGTGGAATCTCCTGGCAGATGATGTTATGGTTTCCATGTTCCGTGACTGTCAAAAGGATCTTGTCCCATTCTTCTTCATGGAAGGTGATCTTGTAGCTTGCAACTACATCGATGGTGTGATGGCAGCCCTCAACATCGTTCACGATCCAGATGAGTGGAGACTGTTCATTGATTCATCGAAGACGAGTCTTAAAGCTGTTTTACTGCATAATGGCAATGTTTTGCCATCAATTCCAGTTGGTCCTGCAGTCCATATGAAGGAAACCTATGACAACATGAAACTACTTTTGTGGTGCATAAACTATGACCAACATCAGTGGCAGCTTTGTGGCAATTTGAAGGTTGTTGCTCTCTTGCTTGGTCTGCAGAATGTGTACACAAAGTACTGCTGTTTTCTCTGCGAATGGGATAGTCGTGCAAGAAATTCCCACTACATCAAGAAAGATTGGCCACTCCAACAGTCATTGGAGCCTGGGAGGAAAAGTGTTCAGCATCCACCACTTGTTGAATCAAGGGAGATTTTGTTACCATCCTTACACATCAAGCTGGATCTGATGAAGAACTTTGTGAAGGCCATTGACAAAACACAAGCAGCTTTCAAGTACCTCCGTGGAAAATTTCCAAGGTTAAGTGAAGCTAAGATAAAGGAAGGTGTCTTTGTTGGTCCTCAGATTCGTGAACTTCGAGATGATGCATTTGACCATGCACTGCATGGCAAGGAAAAGATGGCATGGAAAGCCTTCCAGTTAGTGGCAATAACAGCAAGGCAGACAACTACAGGTTGTTGGTGGAAAACCTCCTCAAGGCATACAAAAGCCTTGGTTGCAACATGTCAATAAAGAGACATTTTTTGCACTCTCATCTAGATTTTTTTTCCACCGAACTGCGGAGCAGTGAGCGACGAGCACGGTGAGCGATTTCACCAGGACATTGCAACAATGGAGAAATGCTATCAGGGTAAATGGAGCCCATCAATGCTTGCAGACTATTGCTGGACAGTGACAAGAGATGCTCCATTTAATGAATACAAGAAGTGCCGAGTAGACACTGAATAGAACTAAACTATGTACATAATAGTTTTTTGCCTTTTGTTTCATAATACATTTTATTTATATAACCCTTTTGCTGATTTGTAAAGTGTTACATAAACAGGACAGGTGAAATATTATCATGTAAAGCAACCATAAACACATGAAAAGACCTAGGTTTACAATTTATGATTAAAACTCTACTATCTACACAATATACATAGACATAAAATGTAAAAACTTAAATATATCTTAGAAACAGTAGTCAATCAGTTGTTTTAATTGTCATATTTGAATTCAGCACATCAAAATACATAATAAATAGCACATTTTATCTCTGAAGCAGACGACTTCTCAAAAATTGTAGACCAGTGTAACCTGCATACTCACATTTACATGGCCCAAAACAGACAGACAATGAAATTGCATACAGAACTACGGGCACAATATCGATGCCTTTACTAATGGGAGTAGTCCCACTGGCTTCAGTAAGAACACTTTGGGTATGTCTTCACCTACCGGAGGGTCCGGCGGCAGGCAATCGATGTTCTGGGATCGATCCCGGAAGTGCTCGCCGTCGACGCCGGTACTCCAGCTCGGAGAGAGGAGTACGCGGCATCGACGGGGGAGCCTGCCAGCCGCGTCTGGACCCGTGGTAAGTTCGGACTAAGGTACTTCGAATTCAGCTACATTATTAACGTAGCTGAATTTGCGTACCTTAGTCCGAAGTGGGGGGTTAGTGGGGACCAGGCCTTTAATGCATTATTCCTACTCACTTGAATAAAGGTTGTAGGACTGGGCCCTATATGCTAGATTTTCAAAGGCATTTAGGCACTTAAAGATGCAAATAGGCACCTACAGGGATTTTTAAAAGCACTAGATAGGTTAGCTACTTAAGTCCAACAGAAATCAGGTCAACATTTTTTTTTAAATGGAGCCTAACAATTAGTATGAATTTAGCAGCCTGGCCTAAATACATGGCTTCAGTGAAATTACTCACCTGCATAAATTTCTGTTTGTAGAATCTGGTCCATAATTCACTAACACACTGTAAAAAAAATTTAAAATGCTATAAATAAGGCAAAAAATCAGCACGTGATACAATATTATCACAATGTTCAAGGAAGCTGAATTGATACACTTTGGATACCTGTAACTGGGTTTCACCTTTGTAGCATCACTGCTTATTCTCTCCTCTGGTACCTCCTGCAGACTGTTTCACTCTGGCTGAAGGGTAATTTATGTCCCTCTGGTTGAAGGATTTAGCCTCCTAAACCATAACATCCTTCCTTTCTGGGACAAGTAAAAAATATTCATGTCACAAGACAACTCTTCATCTTTCCCCACACGTAACATTCCTTCAGTACTGTTGCAGCGTTGCTTAGA
The DNA here is from genome assembly GCF_013100865.1 of Trachemys scripta elegans. NCBI lineage: Eukaryota > Metazoa > Chordata > Testudines > Emydidae > Trachemys > Trachemys scripta. The sequence continues at coordinate 171,514,697 of NC_048298.1, read as the reverse complement.
ATTCTTTCAGCTTTTTCCCAGGCCACACAGTTCAGTAAACTTTTGCCTACCAGGATCTGATTTGGTCTTCCTGCTGTTGATGAAGGAGTGCTTCCTCCCACTCTCTCTGAAACCCGTGGACATGAACCCCCAAAATGAAAGCTAGTATTCAGTCCCCATCCAAAGCCTTTAATGCTATCTTTGCCCATGGCCTCTTCTTTCACCTGTTTTGCTTCTCCCCAGAGAACATAAGAACATAAGACCATAAGAACAACCATACTGGGTCAGACCAAAGGTCCATCTAGCCCAGTATCGTGTCTTCCGACAGTGGTCAATGCCAGGTGCCCCAGAGGGAATGAATAGAACAGGTAATCATCAAGTGATCCATCCCATGTCACCCATTTCCAGCTTCTGGCAAACAGAGGCTAGGGACACCATCCCTGCTCATCCTGGTTAATAGCCATTGATGGACCTGCCCTTCATGAATTTATCTAGTTCTTTTTTGAACCCGGTTATAGTCTTGGCCCTCCCAACATCCTCTAGCAAGGAGTTCCACAAGTTGACTGTGTGTTGTGTGAAAAAGTACTTCCTTTTATTTTTTTAAAAACCTGCTGCCTATGAATTTCATTAGATTACCCCTAGTTTGTGTGTTACGAGGAGTAAATAACACTTTATTTACTTTCTCCACACCAGTCATGATTTTATAGATCTCTATCATATACCCTTAGTCGTCTCTTTTTCAAGCTGAGAAGTCCCAGTCTTATTAATTTCTTCTCATATGGAAGCTGTTCCATATCCCTAATCACTTTTGTTGTCCTTTTCTGAACCTTTCCCAATTGCAATATATCTTTTTTGAGATGGGGCAACCGCATCTGGACACAGAATTCAAGATGTGGGTGTACCATGAATTTATATAGAACCAATATGGTATTTTTATTATCTCTCCCTTTCTTAATGATTCCCAACATTCTGTTTGCTTTTTTTTGACTGCAGCTGTACATTGAATGGATGTTTTCAGATAACTATCCACAATAACTCCAAGATCTCTTTCTTGAGTGGTAACAGCTTGAATGGTAAAGTCCTTCTACATTATAGAATCATAGGGTTAGAAGGGACCAGAAGGGTCAACTAGTCTAACCCCCTGCCAAGACGCAGGGTTTGTTGTGTCTAAACCATCCAAGATAAATGGCTATACAGCTTCCTTTTGAAAACCTCTAGTGAAGGAGCTTCCACAATCTCCCAAGACAATCTGTTCCATTGTCCTATTGTTCTTACAGTTAGGAAGTTTTTCTTGAGATTTAATCTACATTTGCTATGCTCTAGTTTGAACCCATTGCCTCTTATACTGCCCTCTGTGGCAATAGAGAACAACTCTTCTGTATCTTTTTTATGGCACTCTTTCAAGTATCTGAAGACTGCTACCATAACCCCGCTTAATCTATTCTTTTCCAAACTAAACATACCCAGTTCCTTCAGCCTTTGCGTGTATGGCTTGCATCCATCCCTTTGATCATCTTTGTCACTTGCCTCTGGATCATTTCCAGTTTCTCCACATTCTTTCTATACAATGATGACCAAAATTGGACACAGTACTCCAGCTGAGGCCTAACAAGCACTGAGTAGAGCAGTTCCTTGACACCTTCCATGACTTGCATCCTGTGCCTCTGTTAATGTAACCTAAAATTGCATTTTCTTTTTTGTGGGCAACAGCATCGCATTGCTGACTCATGTTGGAGTTGATCAACCACAACTCCCAGATCCTTCTCAGCATTGCTGCTGCCAAGCCAGTTAACCGTATTCTGTATTTGTGCATTTGGTTTTTCTTCCCTAAGTGTAGCACTTTATATTTGTCTTTGTGGAATTTCATTTTGTTGTCTATAGCCCAGTTCTACTATTTATCAGATATCCCTCTGTCTATAGCCCAGTTCTACTATTTATCAGATATCCCTCTGAATCTTAGCTCTATCCTCCAAAGTGATGACACCTCCTTGCCCACCCCGTTTTGTGTCATCTGCAAATTTGGTGAGTATGCTCTCTATTCCTACATCTAAGTCATTAATAAAGATGTCAAACAGTACCAGACCCAGAACAGATCCCTGTGGAACCTCACTTGAGACCTCCCTCCAATCTGACATCATTCCCTTAACAGCTACTCTTTGACCATGGCCACTTAATGGTAGTTCCGCTGAGCCCACATATGTTCAGCTTACTTATCAAAATATCATGTGGGACTGTGTCAAAAGCTTACTGAAGTCCAGGTGTATTATGTCCACCACATTCCCCCCATCCACCAAACCAGTTACACTGTTAAAGAAGGAAATCAAGCCGGTTGGCATGATTTGTTCCTAGCAAATCCATGCTGACTGCAAGTGATTACCCCTTCATCCCCCAGGTATTCACATGTTGAATATATGCATTGGTCCATTAGCTTCCCCTAGCACTGAAGTAAGACTGACTAGTTTACAATTCCTCAGGTTCCCCTTTTCAAAGATGGGCACTATGCCAGTCCTTCTCCATTCCTCCAGGACCTCTTCTGTCATCCACAAGTTTGCAAATATTATTGCCAGTGGCTTTAAGATTTCTTCAGCTTATCCCATCAGTACCCCAGGGTGAATAGCATTAGGCCCTTCTGGTTTGAATTCATTCAAAATTGGTCAGAAGATCTCTGATGTGTTCTTTACTTATCCCAATCTGCATCCCTGTCCCTTTATTGTCTATGGTAATTTCGCTAGTCACCCAATCACACATTATTTTTTGTGAGAAGATGGAAGCAAAGTAGACATTGAGCAGCTGCTCCTTCCTGTCATCTTCTGTTACCAGCTCACTTTCTTCATTGAGCAGTGGACCCACACTGTCTTTGATCTTTTATTTTTGTCTGACATGTTTGAAGCACCTCTTCTCGTTGTCATTTCCTCCCTTCCCTTAGGTCCGCTCTTCCTATGCTGCTTTACAGCATTCCATCTCTTGGATTAGGCCTTAACCCTAAGGATGGATTTTTTTTTTTTCCCCTTATCCATAGCTTGACCTAGGTCACTTTCCCAGCTCTCTTAATGGAAGAGCCCCAGTCCAGTTCTTACCTCATTCTGATCTCTCTGCATGCTGAAAAGAGGCTGTTCCTTCTACTCACTGGCAATCCTTCCCAGTGTGCCTTGCAACAGTCTACAATTCCCAGGATTCCACTGGAAATGTCACTTCCCAGAATTACCTTTTTCCTATGCTGAAATAGGATTGGACGAGATCCATACTTGGCCTATAGCTGCCATTGAAGGGACTGCAGGACCTGTTACCATTCCATAATTTTGTAGTTCCTGATTTCTGAAATTTTTAGAATCTGTTTCATAGCATTGCATTAGAATGGGATTTTTAAATTAATGTTAAAACACTGGAAAATCCCAAAGTATATATATATATGTAGTTCTTTAAAAGGAAGATTAATATTAAAGACATTCAAACCAGCTCAATAATTAAAGCATTTGAGAGCAACAGATCATGTGTCTGATTATTTTCATTCTATATTCTCAATTGTACTAAGACCATTACAGATTAGTAAACTAATAAATACTGAAAAAATTGAAGTTGTTTGTTTGAAAATTCCATGGTGTCGAGGCATGATGGGAACGTCAAGTCCTGATTTAGTTTCACAACACACTGATAGCAGAGAACACTTATCTTTAACACAAAGCACAGAGTAAATAGTCAGCCTTTTTGTATGAAAGTTCTGTCTGGACACATTGTTCACATATTACATCTAACTATATTACTATGAACAAATTCAGCTACAAACTAACAACAAGCCTTTGTCATTCCTCAGTCATTTTTCCCTTTATATCTTCCAGATTTTATGATGTCTCATCTTGAACCAACTTGCCTTGGGCTACTACAGCTCTAACAAAGCTCAGTCTAAAAGAATGTCTAACCTAATAAAAAAGGTAAAATCAGAAAATAGAATCATATTTATATCGTTCTCTCAGGAATTGAAGCTTCTTGCAATTTACTCACCTACTAAAGCATGTCCTACTACCAAAAATCCTGCTGTTTGCTCTAGTGTCTTTGGGGTACGAGTGTTCATACACCTGCACTCCCAAACAGATTTCTATAAATATTTGCAGATAATATAAGAAAAAAAATAAATTTATAAAATTAAATTAAAATTATACTACTGAACATCACCAATATTGCCAACCTCATGCTTTCAAACTTTTGCGTCAGGCTACAATAAATCATGAGGTTGCCTGAAAAAAATCTTGTGGGTTTGTTTGTTTTTTTGAAAATACTGCACTTGGTTCTTTTTATTTGCCTGTTAGTTTCTGAAACTTTAGGATGCACTTGCTTTGTGTTTTCAAGCTTTTCTCTACAAGCAAAAAGGCTAGAAGATTACTTGTTTAAAAAAAAAAAAGAATGCTGATCAGCTTTTATTGAAAAATTCTCATGCAATCTCTCGATTCCAGCAGCTGGGGCTTTAAGAAAAACAGCAACTACTACAAAACTGGCACCAGTTTTCTCTGGTGCATCTCAAGATCTGGCACCAATGCATCATCTACAGTACAGCCCACTATCTCTTCTCCAGTCTTACTCCTCCATTAAAGGGACCATGAAGAGATGAAGAACTCCTAGAGGACTTTATCCTACAAAGTCTTGTGCACAGCAGAGTGAATTGAGACTGTGTAAGGGTGTAACTGATGTTAACTGCTAGGCATGGTTCTTCAGAGAAAATAGTAAGTTTCAAGTTCCTTGTTTAATATTTCCTGACTCATAATTGCAGAAGGTAAGAAAGGGTCAGGGAATAAGTGGTGATTGGGCGTGCACAATCATATTTTCAAATTTGGCCTTAAACTCATTCCTCTTCATGCTAATGAGACACTTAGCTACACATTTTCCTGAGGCATTACTTCTGCTATCGGGTAGGAATAACTTGGTGGCAGCCTAGCTGAGTGCTTATTAATCCAGAATTAGGCTGTGATAAAGTGGGAATATTTTGTAATCTGTTTGAGTCCTGTTTGTGCCTCAGTTTCCCCTATAGACTGCATTGTTACCCAGTGTGGGTGTAAAAGGACTGTTTTCTCTCAGAGCATGCTAAGAGACATACCTGTGGATATCACCTAGCTGTCTGAGTCTGTATCCCAATATCAATGGACCATTTGAAAAGACAATGGCAAATCTAATTGCCCAGACATTGACACCTAGCAAATCCAAAGGGATTTGGATGTCCCTAAATATCAGCAGGGAGGCTGAGCAACATTCCCCAGATGGAGGACAAAGGACTGGGAAGGTGTGAGGAAGGGGGATAAGAGTTGGCTCCTGGAAGGAGTTAGGGCTCTCACCTGGAGTCTAGCAAAGGTGGTCAGATGGAGAGAGACACCAGAGGGTTCTCTACAGCTTGACTGGGCTCTGGGCTAACCAGAATGGACTATCCTTTAGCCTTCAGTTCTCTATACTACCCTAAGGACTTACTATGCTGTGTTCCTGTTAATGAATAAACCCTACTGTTTTGATAACACTGTGAGAGTGCTGCTGCAAATTCTTGGTGAGGTGTATTAATCCCTAAAAGCATACAAATTAACTTGCGAACTTGACACCATCAAATTAGGCCTGAATAAAGACTGGCTGGGTCACTACAAAAAATAATTTTCCCTCTGTTGATATTCACACCTTCTTGTCAACTGCTGGGAATGGGACACATCCACCCTGATTGAATTGGCCTCGTTAGCACTGACCCCCAACTTGGTAACACAATTCCCATCTTTTCATGTGCTGTATATTTATACCTGCTTACTGTATTTTCCACTCCATGCATCAGATGAAGTGGGTCGTAACCCATGAAAGCTCATGCCCAAATAAATTTGTTAGTCTCTAAGGAGACACAGACTCCTCGTTGTTTTTGCTGATACAGACAAACATGGCTACCCCTCTGAAACAGGTCTCCATTGGGCATCTGTCTCAGTTGGACTAACTGAATGGAGCTCACAGTGCAAAGCAGGAGTGCTGAAGGCCCAGAGCTACAGTCTAAGGATGTGGTGAAGCAACGTGGCTTACCCTGAGGAAGAGAGAGACTCCTAGAGGGTCTGGCACACTGACGGGGTTTCTCCTACAAACTGTTCCAAAGCTGGGGCAGTAGCTCCAATCCTGTGGATCCATGACACAGGTTTCCATGTGCTCCCAGCCCTGCTTCTCACTTACTGCTTTGTTCTTGTATGTGCAAAACCTCCGTATCTTTGCTGGTCAGAATAAAGCACAAAATGGAAAAAATCTCTCATAGTTATTCATGAAAAGTCTAATTCCATACTCTCCTCCTCTCTCCCTCTTCCCCTATGTAGCATCACCTGTTTATTGAGCAGTGGAGATCATTCACTAACAGCTATTAGTAATAGTGAAGTCAGACTGAAGAGAAGGAAAAAATAGTGCTTAAGAAACGGAATTCTCAATGAATTTGTCCTTTGCCAACAGAAGTTGGTCCAATAAAAGAGATTACCTCACCCACCCTATCTCTAAATGAATTTAAGTAATTTAAGGTCATTAAAATATATGTACAATAGATGTACAGTATAGTAGTGGAGTTTGCTGGTTTAAAAATGCATGTCCTGAGGGTCTCAGACTCAGTGTGAAATGCCAGCAAATATACTTTTTCATAACCATGCACTAGCAAGATCAAAAATAAATGATCCACATAATAGCGTGTAAAGAGGTTTGAATACAGGTGCCCATGTGTAATGGTATATTTTATTTCTTTTTGAGGCAAATAATGTAATTCTGTGAGAGTATTGCTATCACAATATGAAATAAACATTTTTGTCCTTTTTTTCCATTTATAAAAAGAGCCCTTGAACAGTGACCTATGTAGATAACAATCTTGTGAATATAAATAAAAAATAACATTGCAGCAAATTGCAACATACACTTGTCCCTCCCATTCTTTAAATACATTAAAGAGAGGCTGATAATCAATTCAGTTGCAGACAGGACCATATACACAAAGGATTTTATCTATTAATATATTATATGCACTTATTATATGCACAAACCAAGATGTGCAATGGGGCATGATGATATGCTTTAACTTATAAAAGGGTTTTATGATACTACTCATGTGAATAACAGCTCACAAATGCAGGTAAGGGGCTCACAACCTGGTCTAATGTAATTATTAATGTTGTAATGGGAACAATGATTACTGTCACTGTTATCCACCTTATTCTTTCAGTTGTCACAAATGTGTGTTGACTCTTTCTTCCTATTGCCCAATATCTTGTCCATTTTCATGGAAAGTGATTGGATTATTAATCATAATTTATTTTAATATTACAAGCATGCTTGGCTCTTTACAGACATGTATGAAGACTAAAATCTTGCCCTGAAGTGCTTAAAGCTCAGTTTCTATACTTAGTAACAATTCTGCAAATTCACTTCAAAAGGATTGTAAGGTTATAACTGACATCAGAATTTAGACCTAATCTGTTGGCAGTCTTGTGGCTTTTGATCTGTGCCTTAAATGGGAAATACAGTGCACTGGTGGTAATATGTTCTGAGGTTATAGGTTGATGCAAATTCTCTTTTGAGCTGCTGCTATGTAACCCATTATGTGAATATGGATGTCATGTTCATTAGTATAGCAACCAATATGCTTGACAGCAAACCCCTAGTATAGTAATGAATAATTAACAATTTTATATTACATTAAATCATAGAATATTAGGGTTGGAAGAGACCTCAGGAGGTCATCTAGTCCAATCCCCTGCTCAAAGCAGGACCAGCACCAACTAAATCATCCCAGCCAAGGCTTTGTCAAGCCAGGCCTTAAAAACCTCTAAGGATGGTGATTTCACCACCTCCCTAGGTAATCCATTCCAGTGCTTCACCACCCTCCTAGTGAAATTGTGTTTCCTAATATCCAACCTAGACCTCCCCCACTGCAACTTGAGACCACTGCTTCTTGTTCTGTCATCTGCCACCACTGAGAACACCTAGCTCCATCCCCTTTGGAACCCCTCTTCAGGTAATTGAAGGCTGCTATCAAATCCCCCTCACTCTTCTCTTCTGCAGACTAAATAACCCCAGTTCCCTCGGCCTCTCCTCGTAAGTCATGTGCCCCAGCCCCCTAATCATTTTCATTGCCCCTTGGCTGGACTCTCTCCAATTTGTCCACATCCCTTCTGTAGTGGGGGGACCAAAACTGGATGCAATACTTCAGGTGAGGCCTCTCTGGTGCCAAATAGAGGAGAATAATCACTTCCCTCGATCTGCTGGCAATGCTCTTACTAATGCAGCCCAATATGCCATTGGTCTTCTTGGCAACAAGGGCACACTGCTCACTCATATCCAGCTTCTCATCCACTGTAATGCCCAGATCCTTTTCTGCAGAACTGCTGCTTAGCTGGTTGGTCCCCAGCCTATAGCGGTGCATGGGATTCTTTCTTCCTAAGTGCAGAACTCTACACTTGTCTTTGTTGAACCTCATCAGATTTCTTTTGGCCCAATCCTCCAATTTGTCTCAGTCACTCTGGACCCTATCCATACCCTCCATCATATCTACCTCTCCCCCAAGCTTAGTGTCATCTGTGAACTTGCTGAGGGTGCAATTAATCCCATCATCCAGATCATTAATGAAGATGTTGAACAAAACTGGCCCCAGGACTGACCCCTGGGGCACTCCGCTTGATGTTTTCTTTAGTCAGGTTTGACCAGTAAAGAACTGCACATGCTAGTCTTGTGGATATTCCATTTTCTAGATATCTTTGGTGCTTGAGGTTTTTTGGACTATGTTATGTGGAAGGTCAACTTGGATTATTTTAATGGTCCCCATCTGACCTTAAAAATCTATGGATCCAATTCCCCATTGCCTTACATCTTGTGCAGTCATCTACACCGGTGTAAAATGGCTTTTGCCACCCACTTTGTACTGGTATAAATGACTACAGAAAGTGCAATGCCCTATGAATCTCTACATGCTTGAAGGAATAGTACTGCAAATACATTAGTGTTCATTCATCCTGGAATGGAGGAAATTGCTTGCACAAAACAGAAGGCCACCTATATCTAAATATGAGACAATTTCTAAAACTAGAGTTATTAAATACGGTTCTGTCAGATGTGTTCACGAGGCAGTGTACCCACCTCCTGCAAAATGCTTGGAAATTTAATCTCTTTGCTATGCATATAGAGAAATTCAGAATTGATCTAATTTTTATGTAAAATTTTACTTCTTAAGTAGCCAAAGACTCTCATGACAGGTCACAAAAAAGATTTTTCCACCTGAAACGATGAAAAATAGTTAAAAAAAAAAGAAAGTTGGATGTCATCTCTATTTTACATACTCACTCCCATTGCTCCAGTCAGCATGAAACTTCTGGACTACCTGCAAGCACATCAAAATTCTCAAAATCACTAATAGATTAAAGAACAATTTTTTGTAAATAAATACACTATCAAAAATGTGACATTGTAGGTCAGAAACCGAAGAGGAGGCTAAAACCACAAACATGTTTACATTATGATCCTGGCCTCTCTGTTTCAGGCAAAAATGCTACCACTTAGTCATCTGACTACCTGGCTTGCAAGCACAGTTAGGTTGCTAGATCCCTTATTAGTAACATTTGTGCTCACAATTAATTGTGCATCCACAAAAATTGAAGTTTTTATTTTTTAAGGTATAGCTTAGCATGCAAAAAACATCTGAAAAACTGGTTTCTCTTTACTTACCTGCCAAGAACTTTGTCTGTGTTTCCCTTGTGTGAGACTCAATGGTGTCAAACAATTAAAAACAAAAACAGGGAGCATGTACACTTATTGTGCCTTTGGGAATCTATAAGACAAGACGACATTGCAACAATCTAAATCTATCCTCAAATGTGTGTGGACAATTCCCACTCATTTCAGGAAAGTCAGAAATTAATTATTTTTTTATATTTTGTTTTCAAATATATTTTTCTGTTTTGTTTTCTTTTTCATTTCAAATATATTTACAGTTTACTTGTAACTACTTCTCACTAAAATACTTTGTAATTTAAAAACTCACCTTAGTCTGTCTTAGAAACACTTCCTACATCTTTTTACAAATGTTTCAAATTAGCTCTGAATATAATATTTTGTAAGCAGTCAGGTGTCAGGTTTTTCAGGAGAGAAGACAACATTTCTCTTCATGAGCTTCCAACTCATTCTGAGTTTCTTTAAGTTTCAGGAAACATTAATACATTCTGGGAGTATTCAGAGATTTAACGCAAGCATTAGTGCTTGTTGGAACATCTGCAATAAAATAGAATTTTGTCAAAGCTGAAATGTTTCTCAGAGACATTATCTTTTTTCTTGTTAAGGTTTTTGTTCTCTATCTGCCTGGAACATGGGAGAGAGAGGTTGAAATCCTTCCTTTCCCTGATTCAGAGAATTCTGGGATGGAAAACTTGTTCTGACTCAGGCAGAGCAAGGACTTAGATTATTAGCATAACGTGAAAGAAAAGAAAAGAAAGCAAGAAAGAAAGATCTGGTCCAAAAAATCTTCACAAATCAAAAAGCTCAGGTTTTGATCTGAAAACAGATGTTTTCGGCAAAATTCTGTTGTTGCAAAAAGTTTTTCAATGTTTTGTTTTTGTTCAAGGCAGAATAAAAACTAAATATGAAACAGAACTGTCAACCTGTGGACAGTTCTGATTAGCACAGTCACTCTCTTACTGACAATTTCATTTGCTTAACCACTCCCACACTAGTCATTTGATACCTACTCTTGAGTTGCAGAGCCCTCAACTCGCATTATCTTCTTGCAGAATTGAGCTAATACATAAGAAGGAAAGAAATAGAAATTAAACCAATGGTACAGATGATAATAATAATAATAATACCAAAGATCAGAAGCAAGCCATTTACCCCTGCTTTACTGGACCCCCATATATTTACACAAGCGTCATCACATAATCAACTGACATTTCAACCAACAATGGTAAGACAGCAAGATTGTTTCTGAAGAGGAAGCATAGCATTACTTTCAAACTTTCTTGATTAGCTTCTCCATCAATCTGTGGTATGATACAAAGCCAACTGGACTACCGAAAGAGCTGTGGGAACAAGAATTTTGTGTTTCACTGGCAATTCTGAAAAAAAGAGATCAGAAAAAAATTGGTTTCATGTCAAACCAAAAATGAATTTTTTTTTTGAAATTTTCAGTGACTTGAAAAGTCAAAAAAATTGTTTCAGGCTGACCAAAAATATTTAATTTTATCCAAACTACTTCATTCAACCCAAAATATTTCTTTTAGACTTCAGGCATTTAATGTTTTTTTTTATATATTTTTAAAATACATTTGAAGAAATGTTTAAAAGAAAAAGTAATTTCAAACCAAGACACTGAAATGTTTAATAACACATTTCACCTTTTTGGAGTTTTGGGGGTGAAGGGCAGGAGGTTTCAACATGAACAATTTGGCAAAAATGACAGTCACAAAATGTTTCAGTGTTGCCAGATTTGCTTTTTTTTTGCCAAAAAATTTCTCCCAGCTGTAACTGTGGATCAGACACGTAGGACTAGATTCACAAAGGAAATTAGGCAACAGAGACACTGAGCATCACCACACCTAATTTTTAGGGACCTAGAAAATCACTGGGTTTCACAAATTTGGGCACCTAGCTCTGCCTGTACAATGAATGGGGAGTGATAAGCGCCTCAGAATGGGATTCACAAAAGCCAGAATACTAGAGCGGCTCCCCTCCTAAACTAGCCAATCGGAGCTGCCAAGGTGAGGGGTGTGCCCTTAGCCCCACCACTGTCAGGGAGTTCGGCACCTAAGGGCTGGTCTTCACTACCCTCCCGGATTGGCGGTAGAAAATCGATCTCTCGGGGATCGATTTATCGCGTCTCTTCGGGACGCAATAATCGATCCCTGAATCGACGTGTGTACTCCACCAGCCCAGATAGGAGTAAGCGCTGTCGACGGGGGAGCCGCGGCGGTCGATTTGCCGCCGTCCTCCCAGCAGGGTAAGTCAGATCAAATCCCGTAGCTGAATTTGCGTATCTGAAATCAATCCTGCCCCGCAGTGTAGACGTAGCCTTAGTGCAGGCTGAAGGGAGGTTCTTCTCTCTGCTTGGAATTCTCAGCTGCAAATCCTCTGTGGACATTATGCACCTACATGGGTTCTGCAAGGGGTGGAGAAGAAGGTGGGTGACCTTTCCCCCTCATAACTTTTAGCCCAGTGGTTAGTGCACTCACCTGGGATGTAGGGAACCCCAGGTTCAAGTTCCCACTCCACATGGAGTCAGCTATCTCTCAGGTGAGTGCCCTAAGCACTGTGATATTCTGATGTAGGTTTCCCTCAGTTTATCCTGTTAAAGCTATTTCAGTATGGCTACATAATGAAAAATGTCATTGGAGAAAGGCAACTGGATCCTGACTCTCCCGCCTCCCAAGTGAGTGCTCTAACCAGGCTACCGAGTGTCTCTCTCTCTCTGGGGCCAAATGAGTCATTATTTATCCACACTAGAACAGCTTCAACAGAAGAGACTGAGGGAGCCCCACATCAAAATATCCTATAGCTCAGTGGTTAGGGCACTCACCTACAAAGTGGCAGATCCCTTTTTCCCCCTCAGGCAGAAGGGGAACTTGAACCAGGGGTCTCTGTCACCCCAGGTGAGTACTCTAACCACTGGGCTAAAAGTTGCAAAGGGGGAGCGGTTATTGTTGCCCTCCTCCTGTGTCATTTTGAGAGAGCTTGCTCACCTATGGGGGGGGGGGCGTGATCCGGTAGGCAAGTTCTGAGAACACTTACCAGACCAGACCCTGTAGGAAGTTCGGCAGAGGAATGTCTCTCTTCCCCTGGTTTATGCATCATTTGCTCTGTGGCTTAGGTGTCCACGTGCCTAGAACAAGGCTGCAGTGCACATACTCAGAGGCAGAAATATAGGCATCTAGAATATTTTTACTGCAAAACTTTAGGTGCCAGGGAGATTAGGCACCTACAGGACTCAGAGACAGCCAAGCAGGGGCTTGTGAACTTCAATGGGGCTTGATTCAGAGAGTTAGATGCCTAAATCCTTTTGTGAATCCTTTTCATATGTCAGACAATATAATCTTTCTTCTTGCAACCTACACTTTTTAAGCAGGAAACTGAGCTTAGAATATATTTTTTTCTATCCTAATTGATACCAAAGCTCTTATTTTGTGTGGCCATCCCCCAAAATGTAAATTCACTTATCTTACGTAACCCAGGTTAAACCCTGCACCTTGGGCTCCTCATCCGTAAAATGAGGACGATAATGCTTACTTCACAGAGGAGTAGTGAGGCTTAACTCATTAGTGCTTGTAAACAGCTTTGAGAAACTCAGATATAAGGCAGTCCAGAAATGCATTATTATCTAAAAAACTGAGCAAGGCTTCTCACTTGCACTTTCCAAGGAGCTACAAGCTGTGGCTTTTATCTAGTTTTCCAACTGCTTACTGTGGCTACTCACGAGTTTAAATAACCTATTGGAAACAATCCCGATCTCCTCAGTCTGCTGCTCCAATTTTCCTCAGTGTGAACAAATTGTCCCTGAAAGCACACAATTCTTCCCTCTAAATTGTCCGCTCTCACTATTATTTGATCAAATTGATCAGAAAATAGGAGAACTTAGCAGCAAAGATTTTTCTCTAAAGCAACTGTACCGTCTTCATTGGCTTGACAAATTTTTATTGCACCATCCAGCATGACCTCTGAGTCTCTTAATCACCTTCCTCTGATTTTTCTTAAAAAAAAAATCTTTAGCTTCAAATGCTCTTTGATTCTGAATCAGTGATGCTATGTGTACTTCAAAGTTACATGACCATGTTTTGAGCCTAAGGTCTGTGACAAAGGCATTAGCATGTCTCTTTTACTGCTGTGTTCTGCAGTGAAAGACACACAGTACCTCTCATATCTTCTTTGTTAACAATATAGACCAATAGTTTTGAAAAAAAGTGACATCCATTCTGTCTCTTTCTGATTATTGTGTGTTGCTTATTACCTTGAGTTTATATGCAGGGTAGGTGCAAGCGCTGACCTAAGCAGCCACTGCCATGCCCACTTTGGGGATTTATGGGTGATGAGACACTAAGCACTTGTCTAACCAGGCACATTCAGGAAAGTTAATCCAAATGAACTAAAAGGCATGAATTAAACTGCATTAAACCCTGTGTGGAGACATTTGTTCAGAATTAAAGTGGCCTTAATTTATTTATTTTAATGTGAATTAAACTAAACCAAATTAAGGCCACTTTAACTGTGAATGAGAGTACCCACATGCGAGTTTAATGAATTTTAACTAATTCACTTAACATTCACACCTTTAGTTATTTTGGATTAATTTTCTTGAGGGTCACCATGTAGACAAGTCCTTAATGAACTAAATCCTCCCGATTCTCCCTCAGGGTATGTCTACACCAAAACAAAACACCTGCAGCTGACTCGGGTCACTTGAGTCGGGCCCACTGGGCTCGGCTGCAGGGCTATACAAATGCAGTGTAGACGTTTGCACTCAGACTGGAGGCTGGGCTCTGGGACCTTGCAAGGGGGAAGGGTCCCAGAACCTGTCCTCCAGCCTGAGTGCTTGTAGAAACAACATACCATTAGGGGCAGTGTTAATCTGCACTGTCCCTGAGAGAGCTCATGGGTGAATTTACCTTTGAGCTCCTTGCCATGCAAATGGCCTGTGCCCACTGATCTATCCCTTCAGGTGCAGCTATTGCAAAGGGAAGGATGGGGCTATGGTACTGTGTGCACTGGGGAAGTAGGCAGTTCCTGCACTACCTTGAGCACAGGGACTGAAATTGTGCCTGATCCTTATTACAGGCCTAGCAAGGTAGGAAGATAACTCCTTGTGACCACCATGCCACCACATCACAGAAAAGCAAAGCACAATCTGACCCTAAAATGCACCTGAAGATGAGTACATTATAGACACAGAACTAGCATGGATCATTCATGCGTCACTGCCTACCACCAGTATCATGACTTGGGAAGAGCACTTTGTGATATTTTGATTATAAAATGTGCTGTGTAAAATTAAATTCTCTCCCCTTCCTTGGCAACTGAAGAGATAAAATCATTTCTACAATCAGTGCATCCATCCTTTAAAATGAAGAGCTGCTAGGACTGTATCACACATGGTGAAAACAGATCAAGAAAACAGATTTAAGCTTTTTAAACCATTGGTTTTATTCTGCCAAATGCACTTATTTCTCTGTCCTTTACTACCAATATTTTACCACCCCACTCCAGAAGTGTAAAGCATCAAACATTCTTGTAAAATAATATAAGCTGCATGCTAAAGAGGCCACATTTCCTAAGGATCTGTCTCCTGCATTTTGTCAATAAAAGACATCTAAGTTCTATGGTAAGTAACATCTATTCCTCAGAACATATTGCTAGGAAGAAACTGGAAGCCATTTAAATGCCAATTACTCTTCGGTTGCTCTGAGACAAACAGATTACCTTCTCTAGAAAATTGAGGCCAAAATTAATTACTTAATGATAGAGATAGTATAACGTTAACTCCATAACAAAAAAATCTTATTATCAGTTAGTAGACATACCACCAAATGGACAATAAGAATTTGTCATGAATTGTAAATACTAAAACAAAACGTTGTGTTTGTGACATCTTTCTTAGCAGTTTACATGAGTTTTAAAAAAGCTGAAACTGACAACTGACTCTGGGATTTCAGTAACTATTGCCCCTGGCTACATCAGATTTATGGCCAGGTCACGTTCTCTCTCTGTCATTATATTGGCAGCCTTCACAATAGTATCCGAGTGCAAAACTCTAATTGACTTCAGGAGAGCAGGATCTGGGCCTTAGTTTTTAAATTGTTTATTTACTCTAGATTGAAAAAAAATATTAGTGAAACAGTTTAAACTTCTGTTCTACCTTCTGTTATTGGCAAATGGAAAAGAAAAATGGGACCCAACCAAGAATTCTTGTTCCAAGCACCCAGAACTTTGGGAGAGTGTAGTCCAAATCAGGATCAGTGCATACTCCCTAGTGACCAAGTAAGACCTATGCATGGCCAAACTTTGTACCTTGGACTTATCTTTTGTCCCTACTGCACTAATGAAAGCAAGAATGGGCCACATAAAATACTTAAGCCAAAAAGATCTATAAATAATTTTGGTTGTATTCGCAACAACCTTGAACTGTACATAGAAAACTAGAGAGTTCCATCACTGGGTTCTGTTGATATTCATAAGTCATCCAACTTTGTTATATTACATTTATGACACCCAGGAATCAAAGTGCCAACTGGCACAGGACACAGATGGCATATGGGTTAAAGAAATTTCCTTAGTTTAGGTATCTACATTCTAATTAAACAGTATCATAGACTCAGAATTTAAGGCCAGAAGGGACCATCATGACCATCTAGTCCAGGGGTCGGCAACGTTTGACACGCGGCTCGCCAGGGTAAGCACCCTGGCAGGCTGGGCAAGTTTATTTACCTGCTGACGCGGCAAGTTCGGCCGATTGCGGCCCCCACTGGCCGCGGTTCGCCGTCCCGGGCCAATGGGGGTGGCGAGAAGTGGCGCGGGCGAGCGATGTGCTGGCTGTGGCTTCTCGCCGCCCCCATTGGCCCGGGACGGTGAACCGCGGCCGGTGAGGGCCGCGATCGGCCAAACCTGCCGCGTCAGCAGGTAAATAAACTGGCCCGGCCCGCCAGGGTGCTTACCCTGGTGAACCGCGTGCCGGACGTTGCCGACCCCTGATCTAGTCTGACCTCCTGCACATTGCAGGCCACAGAACCTCAGTACATGCCCACTCCTGTAACAGGCCTATATCCTCTAGCTGAGTTACTGTAGTCCTCATATTGTGATTTAAAGATTTCTGGTTACAGAGAATCCACCATTACGCTTGTACAAACCAGCAAGCGACCCATGCCCACACTACAAAGGAGGCCAAAAACAAAACAAAACACAAAATAAAAACCACCACCAAAAGGTCTCTGCCAAACTGATCTGGGGAAAAATTCCTTCCTGAGCCCAAATATGGCTAACAGACCCTGAGTATGTGGACGAGACACCCCATACACACACTTGGGAAAGAATTCTCGTAGCAACTCAGAGCTCTCCCAATCTAGTGTTCCATATATGGCCTTTGGAGATATTTGCTAATAGCAGTTGCAGATGGGCTACATACCATTGTAGGCAACCTCATCATGCAATCACCTCCATACATTTATCAAGCTCACTCTTGAAATGTGTTTTTTTGTGTTCACTGCTCCCCTTGGAAGGCTATTCCAGAACTTCACTCCTCAGATAGTTAGAAACATTCGTCTAATTTCAAGCCTAAGCTTGATGGCTTGTTTATTTCCATGCGAGCTGTCAAAAGCCGGAGTCACATTGGTCATCAATGTAATTGTGAAATGCATGTACTGATGTGTAAGGAGTTGTATGTGTGTACACACACAGAAAATCTGTTCTTAAAAATCTATGTCTAGGTACAGGGTCACCAGCAAAGGTGAAAAATACAGGTTTTGTCAGACAAGAAACATTTATCCATCTATCTGGATGGATCTCCTATCATCAGTCTGAACTGAATGCAAATGAAGGATTGAGAGAACTTCAGAAAGAAATTAATAGGAAGAGATAAAAAGCAGTGGGAGGTTTACATCAAAGGTTTGCTCTAGTATATTTGGAGGGTAAAGAAAGACTTCCTCTGTGAAGGATGCCAAGGTAAACGGACAGAGAGTTTTGCTTTATAAAACAAGGATCTCAGCTTGATTGGCTGAAAATGCTAAATAGAACTTTGGGTAAGAAAAACTTCTTTAGACACAAGGTTAACTGGCTAATTGTTTAGTCTCTAGAAAGCATGATTTAGTTTTATATGTAACCATTTGTTTCCAATATTCTTACTATCACTTGAATACATTAATAATGAAAACAAGTATAAGTTTATCTGTGTGCTGTGGTGTTCAGCAAAAGCCATGATCCTGAGTTGACTTTTACAAGATGGTCTGTGCTGTTCTGTTAGGAATAGCAGGCCTTTACCTCAATAAAATCCTATGGAGTACCCAGGGTTGAGAGACACCTCACCTGCCCTGTGTGAAGCTGTCTTGTCTGTCTGTGCCTGCTATGAATTAGCTCCCTGAAAGCCACCAGTCTCTGTCAGCATAAGCACCACCTTTCAGGCCCCTGAAGACTTCACTCTCTCTGTACAGGTAGCAACATGTATACACCAATTCTAAATGCTCCCAGCGACAAAGCTACCACTCTTCATTGGAGGTGGTTTTATTTTGTCGCCAGGAGAGCTGTCTCCCGGCAACAAAGAGTGGCTACACTGCTTACCTTAGAACAGTGCGGCTGCAACAGCCCAGCCAGACCATTGTAAGGTGTGCAGTGTAAACATAGCCTAAGACTGAAAGTAATCAAATCACAAATAAGCAGCTTTAAGTCTGGTTGTTCTATAACAACTGATTTTGTCTAAATGGTGGACTGAAAAAAACTTCAGAAAAGAATCCCAAGAGATGGAGGTATTGTGAAGAGGTAGTAGGAAGTAGCCCAGAGACACCAGACAATAGTCTGGTTGTGTGGCCAAAATTCAGGTCAACATGTTGCAGTGGGATCCACCAGTGGAAGAACCTTCTGTCACTGTTAGGACCCTGGGCTGGGACCTGGTGGAGTACGATGGGCCCAGGTCTCCCTACTCACTGTAGCTGACCCACCCCTAGGGTGTCCACCTACCCACCTTAGGCTAAAAGGCCTGCATTTGTCCGCTGTCTGCCTGAGCAAGGAGGCCAGATGAATGACTGCTGGTTGCTCTGCCATGCCCGGAGGGCCAGGGCCCTGAAACGACTAATTCCCAATATAGCATTGCATTTATAGACACACAGTAGTGAGGGGGCATGGCCTCACTCAGACTGATGGGGAAGGACAGTCTCAACTTTCTAAAGAGTTTTCTTGTACTCCCTCAATTTTTGGTGTTGGCAGAAAACCATAAGAAAAATGCTCTTTTATGATACTTGGTCACTTTCATATGCAACTGGAACCAGAAAGTTTAGAGAAGCATGACAATGGGATGAGGGGAGGAAGTTAAATGTAAAATAGCTCAGCTCATCTTAGATTTCATGTTTGTTTAACCAAAAAAAGTAATGACTCATCCTCAAAGTGGTGGATCCAAACAAAAAGACCTTGATCTGAAGATGCCTAAATTTTGGGTCAGATTCTATATGCAAACCATACTGTTCAAACTTCTCGCTAATCTGAAGTTGCTGCCACAATCCTTTTCTTTCTCAAAGACTTGCCACTTGTCATTTAATACATCAGAAATCTTATTAGATTGCACATGGTAGCAGATTTGAAGCTATAGGATATGAGGGTCAAAAGATTTTTGCTGAAGGGCAAATTTTCAAAGCCACTTCAACCCCACTGTAATGTGGTATGCTCAAACATTTCTGGGTACAACAAAAACAAAAAACGAACAAGCAAATGACAATAGGTATAATCCAATGGAAAGACTCCTGGTGAATGCAGTAGGAGCTCCATCAGTCTAACAGATACTGTATTACATGCAAAATTGTGTATGCAAATTTATAGGCAATGTTTTTAAAGTTTGGTTAGAACAATCTGCTCTTTGTGGTGTAAAGTCTTGACAAAACATAATGTGATGTCCGAAGCCCTCAAGTAATTACAACATAGATATGTAAATAAATTCAGAATTATTTTATGGTTACTAAAAATTTTAAGACAGCTGAAAAAAAATGTATTTTTGTCCTACAGAAATTTAATACTAAGAATGCATTGCCAATGTTGGCCATTTAAAGTGACATCTGTGCTTTTTGCTTTATGCTAGTGGAGACATACACTAAGTCATTTCATTGCTTGATAGGAACATTTATTCAGTTTAACATCAAATGTTTTCTGCTTTTCAGACCTGCAAGGTCAACTAGCTTATGAAAATCAAACTGTTTTCGGTCTGCTTTATACCCCATTGCTAAAATTCTCAGACAGACTAGAAACTCCCAAATCCATTAGACTGGAGAGAATTAGAGCTGAATACTAATTTTTTATAACTATTATATACGCATGCATGAAGCAACTACTACATGAGACTGATATATACAACATATCTTGAAGGACTCTTGTTTATGCGCGCCTCCCAATAAAGAAGAAGAGTAACAATTTCACCTAATGAAGTGAGAAAGTGAAGGCAGTTTTGCTTTGTGAATGACTTAGTTAATGAGGCAATATCCTCTTGCATCTTTGAGAAAAACTCTAGGTCAAAAGCATATATATTAGCATAACATTCATATTAATATATTTCAGAATCAGATACAGAAGGGCCCTACACTATGAAATCTGTGTAATCACAGACATCTAATTTTCAAAGGGGTTTTGGGTGCTCATTATGGTGATGGATGACAGTACTGAAAAACATCAGCACTTTCTTGAGCTCTGCTATACTCTGTATGCTCTTTTCTTATGTATCCCATGAATGGTGTCTTAGAGGTTTCATAATTTATTTAGATCCCACAGGAAGTAGAATCAAGATGCTTTGTGGCAACATTGTAGCATATTGTTACCTTACTGTATGTCTACTTGAATCTAGATACCTAAATACAATGTCATATGTTAATAGTAGTTATACTACAGTTTCTTTCTTGGTAGTCCATCAAATCAGATGATGACAAATCTGTGCAGATCATCAGTTGTTGGTCTTATGGTGTGCCCTCTGGTGACTGTACAAGCCAATTCTAGAAGTGCACATTTTGCTGTAGATGGTCCATGGAAAGTTCTCGGTCAGTGTATTGTGCGCTGCTGATGCTCTGTGAGGTTGTTCGCGTGCCTCTTGTAGACGCTGGCAGCGGTCTTCCTCAAAGGTGATGCAGGTATTTCTGACTGTTGCACGCCACTGTGTTCTATCACTGGCGGCGTCCTCAAGGTCCCTGGGTTTGATACTGCTGTAGTGCAGATTGGCTTTGATGGTGTCCTTGTAATGTTTCCATGGATGCCGGATGCCCTGGGAGAGCTCACCATACAGAAGCTGGCGGGGGATTCTGTTGGCATCCATGCGGCTGACATGACCAGTCCAACGTAGCTGTGACTTCATGATCATCATTTCGATGCTTGTCATCTGGGCTCTCTCGAGGACCTCGAGATTGGGCATTTTGTCTTGCCAGTGGATCTTCATGATGTGGCGGAGGCAGCGCATGTGAAATGCTTCGAGCTGCTTGATGTGACGCCTATATAGTGTCCATGTTTCGCACCCATACAAAAGAGATGAAAGAACAACAGCTCTGTAAACAAGCAGTTTTGTTGATATCCGGATGTTGTGGCGATTTAAAACTTTGACACGCAGGCAGCCAAGTACCTGGCTTGCTTTGGATATTCGTGCATTGATCTCATTATCCAGTGATCCATCACTGGATATGACACTACCCAGATATTGAAAGGTCTCCACTACTTTCAGCTGAGTGCCGGCGATGGAGATACTCGGGACAGAAGCATTTGATCCGGGTGCAGATTGATGGAAAACTTCTGTCTTTCCGAGGCTGATAGTTAGTCCGAAAAGTTGCGAGGCCTCAGCAAACTTGTGGACAGTGTGCTGAAGATCATTTTCAGTGTGAGCCATGAGGGCACAGTTGTCAGCAAAGAGTGCCTCAAGAAGGAGTTTCTGCACTGTCTTAGTCTTTGCATTCAGGCGACGGAGGTCAAAAAGTGAACCGTCGTGCCGGTATTTCAAGAATATACCTCGGTCCAGATCTTTCAGTGCATGGTTAAGGACACATGCAAAGAACAGGTTAAATAGGACAGGAGCGAGAACACATCCTTGTTTCACGCCATTGGTGAAGTTAAAGGGGGCTGATGTGGCTCCATCAGACAATACATCGCCTGTCATGCTGTCATGAAAAAGGCGTATAATCTGGACAAATTTTCTTGAGCAGTCAAGTCGTGTTAGAATGGGCCAAAGGGCTTCCCTGTTGACGGTATCAAACGCCTTTGTCAGATCTATGAAGACAGCATACAGGTGCATGTTCTGTTCAATGCACTTCTCTTGTATTTGTCTGACAGCAAACACCATGTTGACTGTGCTCCGGCCAGGTCGAAAACCACATTGACTTTCAGGTAGATTTGCTTCGGAAATACTGGCTATTAGGTGGTTCAAGATAATGCGGGCGATGATCTTCCCTCCAACAGAGAGGAGGGATATGCCTCTATAGTTTCCACATTCTGCTTTGCTGCCTTTGTTCTTGAAAAAATAGACAATAGTAGCATCACGAAGGTCCTGTGGTATGTTTTCATCCTCCCAGATGTTGATGATCACGCTGTGGAATGCTGCTAGTGGTGCTATACTACAGTAGACCTACTCTAAACATAACAGCATTATGTACCAGGAAAAATAAGTACAGATATTTGTGTATATGCAGAAAAAATGACACACACTCCTCTTTGCATGTACACATGCATGTACACATACCTATATACTTAGACACACATTACACAGCTACCCACACATACATATTGTGGTTACTATTAAAGAGTCAACTTTTACCAATACCATTGTTTGTGAAATATTACATTATCTCCCTGTACTTAGAAGTAGTAGTAATATGTGATATCTCAGAAAACAATGTGTGGTAACTGCTGATTAATACTGCTGATCTCTCTCTCGAGACAAGTAAACCAGAATGGAAGTAGTTTTTGTTTGAGTCCGAAAACATCTTATCAGTCAATGTTTTACTTCAAAACATCAAGGCCACTGAGCCACTTCCCAAAGTCATAGGTGGATTTGATTAATTATTCTAGTTTAGGCCCATCTCAAATTTTATGTTACATACTTGGATTAGTCAGAGAACAGAGCATAATACTAGGATAAAAATCATGACATATTTGTGATCTCAAAATTCAATGTTGCAAAAGGAAATTCTATTTAAACATTAAAAAAAAAAACAGAAATAAGAACATATTGCAGCCCTGATTCACACCATTGTAACTACAGTTAGGGATTAATTTGACCCAGTATTTATTAAGGGACTAACCTTAAATGTGTGTTTAGCAGAATCGGAACATCTCAAAGAAAGCTCAACACACATGCAGTCGATGGGAATCGATGGCTCTTGGCATCTTGTGGGTTCAGGCGCTGTTTGTTTACAGTGATGGGAATGGAAAGGCTCAGGCCTTAGGCAGAGCAAATTGGTCAAGTAAGCATTTACCTCAAAATAAATGAAATCTGGAGTGTGTAACGTGAATAAAGGAAGGGTGCAAAGACTGATGCCTCTAGGTTACTGAAAAGCAAGCTGGATATAGGCCTGCAAGCAGGAGAGAACTGGAGACTGTGCCAAGGGAAAGGAGATCATCTTATCTAAGAAGAGAACCGACTATATATTGGCAATATCGGTCTCAATTATGATAGTTGTGAATCAGTTTATAGATTCTCTTGTCACATTTCCATAGACAGTCTCAAGATCTTAGCTCTCTCTCATTCTCAGCAATAGCAAAAGCTGCATCTACGTAGTGCCAGTCCTACCTACTGTGTTTATTTCAATGCTCATCTTCTAGCTCACCATTGGAAATGTTGTCCTGATAGCAAAATAATAATTATTCTATCACCTAAAAATTCCTATACCTTTTTAGAGTTTACACCTAACATACTTAATATGGTTACCATCTACTCCCGTATCTTTTTGGTCAAGCCATTACAAAATTTCCGGATGAGTGAAATCTTTATGGCTCCTTAACCATTTGTATGGTTATCTTCTCTAAATTACCTTCAACTACCTGATTCTACTGAATTACAATATTGAGTCCAGAAATGAACATAGTGGCCCAGTATCAGATCAGCTGTGCTTGGCCCAATTCTAGAAGTGGACAAATTATTGGTGGTTTCCCCAATCCTGGGGTTCACCGGTAGCAGCACTGTCCTGGGCACAAGGCAGAGCAGCTTAATTTTTGCTCTTTTGTGAGCTACCAACAGTCCAGAGACTGAGAGGGAACTGGAATAGGAACCATTATGATGGGCCTACGACACATCAGGATTCTACTACGAAGAGGGAAATCCTTCTCAGTATGGATCTGCTGGCTATATCACTGCAGGCTGGATATGAATCTGACTCACTTTTAATTCTGATTAAAGGCCAATGCAGGATCAAGCCCTAACTCTATGAGCAGAAGATGCATTTGCTTAACTCTTAACCTCTTCTTTAGAGGGGGGGGGGTATAGGTTTCTCCCTATTGTAAGGTTTCCCCAATGGCTGTAATATGGGAGAACAGTTTTATAAAAGTTAAGAATAAATATTAAAATTCCCTGTTTTCTAAGTGACTGTGTTATTTTCATAGGTTTATGGGAAGGTGAATATTTAGTTTCATATAGGCAGATCGAGATCTCTATCAACTATCTGGGATGTGGTACTGTATTCACTAAATGAAGCAAGGCAGACCAGCCAGCAGTTTAGGCGGAAAGAATGGAAATTAATTAATATAGCGCACACACACAAAAACCCTCAAGCTGGGTGCAGAGATAGGTTACTGAAACTCCATTCATAAACTGCTTTATTTTACTCATTTCCTCTATTTAAAACAAAAATTAATACAATGCAACCATATGCATTTGATTAATCAATGGCTTCTAAATCATCGGTTCATGTAAAGAGACAAGTATAGAGATAAAACTCCTTTGTTCTGGTTCAAATAAGGAACATGTTAACATGTTCTCTCTGAAATTTCTTGATTGAAGCCAATAAAGGGGGCATTCTTATGCAGATCTCAGAGAACTTTGGTGAATTGCTTGAGATAAAGACTTATTTTTAAAAAAGCAATACATAATAGAAACTTAAAAATTCTTCTTCAAATAAGAAGCACTTATTTTCTGAATTAAGATAGCAACCTTCTCATATTTTGCTGGATAGTTTTGTCACAACTGTCATAAATGAAAACCTCTCATGAATATTCATTTGCATTCCAAAGAGAATCTCATTATCTAATCCAAAAAAAGAATTAAATGATCCTTAATAGTCTCCTCTGACACTTTGTCTTTGTCCCTTCCTCAGCTAGGAAGGTGATTTAGCATACCGGTGCTAATGCTTCTTTGACCACAGAAGTCCATTCCCTGACCACACTGCAGACCCTCATCCTGGAGTTAGCACCTTGCTTTTAGGTTATTCTTTCATACAAGGAAGAGAAACAACTTTAATTGTGTCAGATGGTTGGTGTTTTGGTTGTTAGAGTTTTTTAAGTTACTATCAATGTTTTTGATAAAGTTCTCTTATCTGCACATAGGATGAAATTCTCCACGGTATTATCTTTGCAAGACTCTGCATACCATTGAAACTCCATGCAGGCAGCCCTCTGTCTGCCCTGGTGCACAGGAAGGCAGCCTTCTCCACACCAACTTTGCATAAACCAGCGTGACAGGCTGAAATGGGGACAGCAGCATGAGAGCTCTAGTGGCCCTGGTAACCCATGGAAGTGGAGTAAAGGGGCCGTGCTTGGTATTTCAGATCACAGGATGGCGTAGTGGCTTTCAGGATAAGTGGATCATGCTACTCTCTCATCCCTAGTCCTGGATTACAGGATGGATTATGCCTACCACCTAGGGTGACCAGACAGCAAATGTGAAAAATCGGGACAGGGGTGGGAGGTAATAGGAGCCTATATAAGAAAAAGACCCAAAAATCGGGACCATCCCTATAAAATCGGAATATCTGGTCACCCTACTACCACCTATACCTCACCTGCATAAAAAGTGTGGTCACTCTGGCTTTCATTTATCTCTAACGAATAAGCAGAATATTGTCTTCTAATTAGCTTCAGAGTTTTTAATTAAAACAAACCACCAAACAATGACAACAATCATCATGGGCTGGACAAAGTATTTCTGGAGAATAACCCATTCAAATGCATCCACTTTTTTCAATCAATTGCCTTCAAGTGTATCATGATTTCCACTAAAAGCATTCCTTGTTCACATTAATCCAATTAATATTTTGTGTCAATGCAGTGAGTGATCAATATTTACACTTCACTTTTTGACCATAATATAAAACAGGAAGGGCTCACTTATTCTGAGGGAGAGAGAGCAAGGAGCATTTAGGAACTTAGGTACCAAGAGACATAGGCCTAGGGAAATCTAGAACATTTAAGGCCTTTCCTTATTCTCCCAAGAGCACTATTTTTTGGTGGGTCCCACTTTTAAAAATACAAAGAGTTCCTTTTTCACTGAGCAAAAGACACAGGCAAACTGCAGCAAGAAAGATGTATTTACAGGCCATTTCCCTTCTTACATTCACACAAGGTAACCATTTGTGTGTGTATATCCTTGGTCCTATTCGTGCACTCACCTAACCTTGTTTATCTCATTTGATTAATTGTCTCAGTGCTCAACTTCTAGGATACTAACTCTTATTCCACATTATTTCAGTTATATCCCATGTGCATTTATTGAATTTACTGGTCTCGTGTGACTGTATATAACCTTGTGTTCAGAGACATTCACATACATTCATATGAACAAGAGCTTACTTGCATTGCAACATCTTGGAATAAAAAAAATAGTGTGTACAAAGGCAACTGTATTTCAGTCAAAATTTGACAGTGTTAGTTAAAATATTTTTTCACTATTCACCTATCATGCACCCCAAAAAAGCAGAAATGATATATTAATTCTCTCATATAAAAGTGATAGTCAATGGACGTCTTCTCATGCAGTTGGATATTACTATTGCAGAATACCTGCTGTCTGTTAGTCACCAATTACTATTATAGAGTAATACCCTTACATTTTCATATATTCAAGGTAAGCTTCATTTTGTATCTTTAGGCATGATAGATTCATGATGATTATGCAAAACATTGCTAGGATAATTTGCACAATGGAGGTTCAGTATTTAATGAAAGTAACTCTTATTTTTAATTATAGCATTTAAGATCATCTTATTGTCAAGTGGAATATAGCCTGGTTGATATTCCTTTTGGCTTTTAGGATTCCACTGGATTTAAGACATATCCCACCCTCCCCACCTCCCACCATCAAGATTATTTCCTAGATTTTGAGATTATCTGAGGTATACACAGTATATATACTTTGCTTATATGTTATAACAATCTGAACATAACTAATCTGTTTTGGTGTAGATAAGAGATCCAAGTGAAACTTTTCAAGAATACAATTGAACAAACAGACGTGTGACATTCTTTGAAAATCTTATTGAAAATTTTGTGAATGAAGGAAGTAGGCAGTTCAATTTTAGGTACGTACTATAATATGTTTCTAA
The DNA here is from genome assembly GCF_013100865.1 of Trachemys scripta elegans. Classification (NCBI taxonomy): domain Eukaryota; kingdom Metazoa; phylum Chordata; order Testudines; family Emydidae; genus Trachemys; species Trachemys scripta. The sequence continues at coordinate 171,487,527 of NC_048298.1, read as the reverse complement.
CTCCTGATGTATATGGTTTCCCTCTTTGTAATTGTTTCCGCCTGAAGGGGAAGTCCCACAAGGAGATTAAAACAGCTACATATTCACGTCAGCAGCAGATAATTAAATCTGAAAACTTCTAATATGTTCACCAATATCATTTCTGTTGTAATTAACACTTTCTATAGGTTAAGAACACTACATCTGAATAAAACATCTCATCTTCTTGTGATGAAACTTGCCAAACAGAATAATAAAACCATAATTACAGAAATGTTCCAGCTTCATATTTGTACACGAATAAGCTTGATTCCTGAGCTGTAACAAAAGGTAATTGAATCCAGATGTATATATTTCAAGACTGCAAAATAGTGCTGTGTTTAATGTGTGCATCATGTGTTGATTTTACCCATATTTGCAATTTGCAAAAACTATTTACCTGATGGCGTTATTATACACCTATAAAATGTATATTTTGAGAAGATGGAGCTGCAAACCACAATTGCGTCTGGGACAAAGCATTTGAGGACACACACATCCATTTTGAGGACACCTGGAAATCTGCAAAAATCTATGTAAAATAGATAAGCAGACCAACTGGGATGCCTAGTTCCCCCAAGAAGACTGATATACCTATCTTTCTCTCATGATACCAAATGCCATCTTTGTATAACAACACCTTTTGGATATAGAGCTAGAGATCTCCGCCCAGTATCTCTACAGTATCTTTTTTTCTGAAGGCTTTCTATGCTCTATGGATGATCAGTTTCAGCAGGAATGAGAAATAATATGTAATGCTACTTAATAGCTCCACATTTTTTAAACTGATTTCTCCCCCTTTATTGAACACTTCTTTATCTGTGTAAGAACATTATTAAATAAATGTTCATTACCAATGTTTATTAATAATAATGTAATTAAAAATATACATTTGTGCTTCTTTATATCAAAATATAAAGCAAATAATAAAGAGGTAGCACTGTTTATAGAATATTATTTTAGCTGTTGTATTGATTAGCCTGGCCAGAAGTGCTGAAAATCCTACAGCATGTTAGCATAGCTCAAGGAGAACAAATTTGGAATGAATGATAATTTGTACTGAAAGAAATTAGTGTCTTTTTTTATTAGGAATTAGCCTTCTCTTCAGGTTTCAGTAGAGTAACACATTCAGTCCTGGTTAGAGCACTAGCTGGGTTGTAAGGGTAAAAGAAAACTGGTGGATAAAGCAAAAAAGAGAGGTCACATAATTCAAACAAAGAAATCACCACCAAAATGTTATCCAGATACACATTTTATAATACCTTACACCAGGGTGCCCAAAATTTGCCTACCTAAAAGGACCACATTGACATTTCTTCCAAAGTTCAAGGCCAGCCTCCCTGATCTTAGCATCTAATATCACAAACTACATTGCCACATTGAACAGTTAAGCAAGCAGGTAGAAACGTTCCCTTTTATGGACTCTGTGAACCTCTAACAAAGGATCACAGAGCACATGCCAAATAGGTTGCATATTAAGCATCGCACACATATACAGTAAGCTTTTATTTCAAAACAGCTAGTGTTATGAAAAGTACTAGATTGACAGTCTTGGCAGACAGAGGGGTAGCCCTAAAGCAGTACAAGACAACAGGTAACCCTGTTGCTCCGACTACACTTCTGGAATCACTAAACTCTGTGTGGTAGGGCAACGACTCACCGGCGCAGCGCCTCCTGCAGGTCTTCCGGGGAATTCGCTCTTTCCAGCCCGGATCACCCTCTGCAGGCTGGTTGATGTCTCACCGGCCGCTGGCCCCGTATCCCTCCCGGACCCCGGTGCCCTTCTAGATGAGGGTTCTGACCCCTGGTATTACTCCCTTAGTCTGGGTCTTCCCTCCCCAGGGAACGCCCACCCCCTATCCCTCCCTTGTCTCAGTAGCAACTGTCAGTCATGGTCTAGCCCCCGCTCCCTGGGGCAGACTGCAGTCTGTACCACTCATCATCGGCAAGGGGTGTCGGACCAGCTGCCTCTGCCTAGGTCTGGGCTGCCCCCCTGCAGCCCTAGTACCTTTTCTGGGCCCTCACCTCAGCCTGCAGCCTGGGGCTCTGCTAGGCTGGAGCTCCCCAGCTCCCTCTGCCCTTCCCCAGCACTGCTCTGCCCTAGGTACCCTCCCTCAGCTTCCCAGGCAGCCAGGTCCCCCTCTCTCCATATAGCTAGAGAAAGAGTGTGTGTTGGCTTCTGGCCCCAGCCCTCTTATAAGGGCCAGCTGGGCCCTCATTAAGCCAGCCACAGTTGTGGCTGCTTTCCAATCAGCCTAGCCTTTCCCCTGCCACAGCCCTCTCCCAGGGCTGTTTTAAGCCCTTCAAGGCAGGAGCAGGGTAACCACCCCGCTATACTCTGCTAGGTGAGAGCAATGGGCAAAAAACTATGCAGAGCCTAGATTTCACTCGCTCAAAAAGGAAAGCCTGGGGGCATTTCCATAAACTTCATGGTGCTAAAACTCCCCAAAGCAGAGAGCCACATATCACAGCCAATACCATTGCCACCCAATAGAGCCGGAACTCTAACCCACAAAAGGAGCAGTAATTCAATAAAAAATAGATTTATCAGACACATAGATGAACATGATTTGTTGGGGAAGAGTCAAGATGGGTTCTGTAAAGAAAAATCATGCCTTGTCAATCTATTAGAATTCTTTGAGGGGGTCAACAAATGTGCACAAGGGTGATCCAGTGCATATAGCATACTTGGACTTTCAGAAAGCCTTTGACAAGGTCCCTCACCAAAGACTCTTAAGCACAGTCATGGGATAAGGAGGAAGGTCTTCTCATGTATTAGTAACTGGTTAAAAGAAAAGGAAACAAAGGGTAGGATTAAATAGTCAGTTTTCAGAATGAGAGAGGTAAATAGTGGTGTCCTCTAGAGACATATACTGGGACCACTGTTCAACATGTTCATAAATGATCTGGAAAAGGGGAAAAACATTGAGGTGGCAAAGTTTGCAGATGATACAAAAATCAATCAAGATAGCTAAGTCCAAAGCAGACTGTGAAGTGTTACAAAGGGATCTCACAAAGCTGGGTGACTGGGCAACAAAATGGCAGATGACATTCAGTGTTGACAAATGCAAAGTAATGCACATTGGAAAACATAATTCCAAGTGTATACACAAAATGATGGGGTCAAAATTAGCTGTTACCACTCAAGAAAGATCTTGGAGTCATGGTGGATAGTTCTCTGATAACATCTGCTCTGTCGGCGGCACTCCGTTTTTTTTCCTCTCCACCTGCAACCTCCCCCATGTATCCCAATATTTTCTTCCTCTCATTGGTCATCCTATGTGCAGCAGAAGTCAAAAAAGCTAACAATGTTAGGAACCATTAGGAAAGATATAGATAATAAGGCAAAAAATATCATAATGCCACTATATACATCCATGGTTTGCTCATACCTTGAATACTGTGTGCAATTCTGGTCACCCCATCTCAAAAGAGTATTAGAATTGGAAAAGGTACAGAGAAGGACAATAACAGTGATTGAGGGTATAGAACAGACTTCATATGAGGAGAGATTTAAAAAATTGGGGCTGTACAGTTTGGAAAAGAGACAACTAAGGGGAGATATGATAGAGTTATATAAAATCATGAATGGTGTGGAGAGAGTGAATAAGGAAATGTGAAAGAGTAAACAACACAAGAACCACCACACAATGAAATTAATAGGCAGCAGGTTTCAAACAAACAAAAGGAAGTACTTTTTCACACAACACACATTCTACCTATGGAACTTGTTCCCAGGGATGTTGTGAAGGCCAAAATGTTGTTCAAAAAAGAATTATACAAATTCATGGAGGATAGGTTCATCAATGGCTAGTAGCCAAAATGGTCAGGGATGCAACCCCATGTTCTGGGTGTCCTTAGCCTCTGACTGACAGAAGCTGGGAATGGATCACTCGATGATTGCCTGTTCTGTTCATCCCCTCTGAAGCACCTGGCATTGGCCACTGTCAGAAGACAGGATACTGGGCTACATGGACCATTGGTGTGACCCAGTATGGCTGTTCTTATTAGAAAAGGAAAATGAGGGAGCAATGAAGCCCTTTTTTAATCTGACTGCCGAGCAGTATCAACTATCAAAGCTATTCAGTAGAGAAGTGGACAAGGCCATAACAATCAAATTTGGCAAGGCTGCAGGTCAAGATGAAATCTTTTCAGATTTTCTGAAAAACCTAAGTCAACATAACCATGACCAACATGCATGCCTTTGGCCAAACACTCAAGGTTTGGCAACAGGCAAAGGTCACCACCATCCTGAAACTGGGGAAAGCAGCCAACAATCCAAAAAAACTATCAGATGATGTTACTATGTGTAATGAACAAACCCTTGGAACTGACCAAACCAGAAGAATCCATCTTGGCACTGTCACTCTTTAATATTTATAACAACAACAACATGCCATTTGGCAGACATTTGGATATTCAGAGGATTATCTCACACTTACCACTCAAGGAAGCACTTTCATCCGATGAGAACACATCCTCACAGAAGATCTGAAAAAACTGGAGGAATGCTACTGGTTATGGTGACTTCAATCAAAACCCTGAAAAAAACAGCTGTCTCCACGTTCCACCTGAGCAACCACCATGCAAAAAAGCACTTTCATGTCATCTTTTGCAACATCAAACATAGGCACGATGATTTCCCGAAATAATTCAGAGTGGTTCTGGATTGCAACCTCAAATACTGAAAACATTTAAAAAACACCACTGCCAATATAAAGCCTAGGAATAATATCATCCACAAACTAGTGGGAGCAGTTGGGGATCAAACACTAACTCCTTATGGACAGCCACCTTGGCCCTCATGTCTCAGCAACTGAATATTGTACGCTAGTATGGGCAGATAGGGTACATACACTATGGCCTGGTCTATACTACACAGTTAGGCAGCTTACATAGATCTAGTTATGTTAGTATACATGCTACTGCCTTGTCCCACCGATGTAAGTGCCCTACTACACCGACATAACTCCACCTCCACAAGAGGCACAGGGTTTATGTCGGTGTAGTTAGGTCATCAGCTGTTGGGTGTCTTGTTAATTTCAGTGCTCTCGAGCTCTGAAATAGACAAGAAAGCCGGGCAGCTGTGCCCACCTGGCTCCCTGCTCAGGGAGGAGAGAAGCATGGGCAGCTGCCTGCCGCTCCCAGTAGGGAGCTGAGAGCCCAGGGAGCAGCTTGGCTTCCGGTGGGGAGCTGCATACAGCTGAGACCCCTGGCTCTCAGCCCCACACACTACCCCTCTTCAGTCGGTGGAAGCACACCGACAGAAGGAGGGTAGTGTGGACATGCAGTAATTACTGCAGTGGCTGTAAGACAACCTAACATAGGTGGATATGCCCTACTTGACAATGGGCAACTGAACACTATGAGAATTTTTACAGAAGTGCTGAAGTTAACACTGATAATCTGGCTCCCATCATCTCTTACCAGCATTACAAGCAGCAACACTATGAGAATACAACCAGGCGATAAACCCAGACTTACACATCTACAAAGAGCTACAAATCCCTCCCGCAAGATGCCACCTTAAGTCCAGGACCCATTCTGGTTAGCAGCCAAATCTTTTAAAGCATCAGCACTAACACTTAAAAGAAAAATGGTGGAGGCTGTGAGAAATAGTAGGGTCAAGGATCAAAACCCGATCATGGATCCTACAGACCAGCCACCTGACTTCAACATGCCATGTAAGATATGGATCACAGAGAACCACATCAGGACCTCACACAGGCATTGCAATTACCCACGACACAAATGGAAAATAAAGGCCAGCCCAATATGTGAATGTGGAGAAGACATTAAAACCATGGAACATCGAGTGAACTGCTACCCTCTAAGATTCTTCTCCGGAGGGACAGCCTTAATTCATTCCATGTCACTGGAAGCCACATAGTGAATGACAAGCTGGATGACAACCTTTAATGTTATTTTTCAAGTTGCCTTATGAAGAGAGACAATAACTGTGTGGTGAAGGTGGCATTGCATCCTATACATTCTCTAAGGTCTCATGAGTTGGGGAAGGAGAACGCTCAGGGGAAGGGTCAAAGGTGCAACCAAAAAAATAGGGGGATCATTGGAATCTTCTTTTACCCTAGAGTTTGTGCCCCTCCTCTAGCCTCTGTCATTCCCAAGTTCCCTTTGTATTCCCCCCACCTGTCTCCAGAGTTTTCCTCTCTATGCCCCCAGCTTCTCCTACCCCAAATTCCCCATTTCTCTCTTTGATTTGAAGAGGGCAGTTGCTGCTAGTGCTGCTGCTGCTCCTCCTCCTCAGAGGAAAAGCTGTCTCCACTTCTCAGTGCTGGGCTGCCAGCCACAATTTCAGTTCTCCCCCCATCCCACTTTCAGTTCTCCCCCCATCAGATACAAAGAGCCAACTCACAAGAGACCCAGGCAAAAACCTCAGCAACAGTCTCCTTTCATCCCAGCTCAGAGACACAGCACAAGTAGCTGCTTCCTACCCAATTGGCCAAACAAACAGTTGTTTGGCAGCTGACGGGGGGGTTAGCTGAAGTTTCTGCACTTAGAAGCAACAAGCAGTGCTCTCTGCTGGGTCACAACTGTGAGGAGGAAAGGGGAAAGACATTATTATTGTCCTATGAGACTAAAAGTTGTGCAGGATAAGTTACCCAGCTTCCACCAATGGTTGTCCATTAGGAGGCAAAGCACATGCCACCCTTAGAAGTCACAGGAAACTCCTGAATTTTGCAGAATTATTTTTGCCTTTATGTGGCAATAATCCATGCAGAGGAGAGTGATTCCCGAGTTAGGCCTTGATTCATTCCAGTCTATTTAAAGCCATTGGTAACAGTAATACATAGTACAATGTAAAAGATATAGAAAAATAAAGCAGAAATATTTTTAACCCCAGTCTACACCTTCTAATATCTCCCCACAAGTTGTCACTCATAAGCAGGTCTGAAAGAAAGCATTTCCTGGAGCTGTATCAAAATCAGCTGAAAGATGCTCCATGGTAAACTTCATCTCCACAAACTCATCCAAACTGGAAATGATTTTCAGTTAAAAAAGCTATGACACCAGTTTGTTAAATATGCAGTACAGCAAATCACACGTCTCTGCTTAAGACCTATAGTACTCACTTTAAGGAAGGAAAATAAATTATTTTTTAGTTATATTTATATTTTAGTTATATCTACCTCTCCAATTATAAACTACGAGAAGTAATTGTGTCAAGGCACAAAATGAAAACTCTTCATTTATACTTCTATCATAACAGAGATTTACAACCCAGTGATTGTAACTTTGAGTGGTCTTTTGAGTGAAAAAAAAACTTCTTAAGACTATATTTACCCCTTCACTCATGTTAAGTAGTAAATACAACAATAGGATTATTTCTGGAGTAAGGTATTTAAACAACTTCAATGGGAGCAGATCTGGGCATGTAAAGACAAGATATTTTTCCCTCTTCACAAAATTTTCACTGTTTCACGTTGTTTTTTCAAGCAGCCCCACAGAGGATCATAGGCCAAATCTGGCAGCATGTTTTACACTAGCTCTTACCCAATTTCCTATAATTATATATATAAAATAAAATGGACAGAAGTGTAACTGAATTAATGAAAAGCAATTCATTATGTAGCCTCAATAACATTCTCAACAATATCCAAGGTCTAAACTTCTAACCACCACCACCACCACCAAAATTATGCCTTTACTTCTACCATAGAAATAATGTGCCTTTAACAAAACAGTGAAAAGAATGAAACTTATTTTCTGAAAAGTTCACAAAACAAACATGCTCTATATCTCTAAGTTCCTTTTTCCACTATGCACACAGGCAGAGAGGAATAATTTTGAAATGATTAAGTTCATTTTACTGTGAAGCACCGTTGAATACCATTTGTTAAGTGGAAAAAAAATGCCATTGAACGCTGGAATCCAAACTCTCTAATCCAATGCTAGAGGCACATGGAAATGTACACAGATACTGTGGCATATTTATATATTTAGATTTATATTAGACATTTCAAGTTGAAAAGAGCAGTTTCACAGTAATGCGATATCCTAGCTTAAATGGCTTTGTTAAAACAACTCCGCCTGTGGTTTCTGGCCCCCTTTTTTTTTGTTAAACTGTCATAAATACACTGATCACCTTAATCCATCTGTTTTTATTCGAACACCTGCACTGGTGCATATTCATAAAGATCTTTCTATCACATCTTGCATCTTCCAGCTTGTTCTTATTAAAGGTCTTCTGGAAGATTTTCTTCTTTCCACCCCTCCCCTCCCTTAGTAGTTAATTAAACTACTTCCATTGAGATGCACAACATGGACCCACTAAGTAGTGTCAGGCACCGTGTGACCCAGCGCCTCTGCAGTTTGGTAACTGGTTATTGCTATGCTGCTCTTTTCATAATAGTTCTTGTTCATATTGTGATTCAGCAGAACTGCTGAGGCATCAGTTAGTGCCTGGTTTCTAAAAGCTTTTATAATTTATGTCCAACTACAAAGCTCTGCAGTCCCATAATCTACAAAACAAAATTTGGGGCTCAATTTCCATTTACCTAAACCACTACTGTAATGAAGATGTGTCTGCTGAAGACATCTGTTACAACTCAGTAACCTCTAATTTTAATGGCAAATAATAGAGTTCAGCACCACAAGATTAGGGGTTATGGGCTAGGTCTTCTAACTAGTTTGGCTTCCTTGTAGAAATGTTCTGCCAGCCAGCTTAATTTATGCATCTGAGAGTCCCAACGACTTGATGGTTTTTTCCTCCCCCCTGACCCCCCTCCCCAAAATAAAGCAATTCAGTCTTAACACTTTGCTCCATTGCATTGTTGAGCCTATGTCAGTGTCTGCTTCGATGCGGTTGACAATAATATTATTTCTTTTCACTAAAATACATGCTTAATGAAGGGAAATCAAGAGCTAATTACATGGTTGAATACATGAGCTCTGCCGGAGAGAAGGTGGGGTTGCAGAAATCTGTCTATTTCGGTCTGTTTTTTTTTTAAATTGCATCCCTGGTTTTAAAACTTTGACCTTGCAAACTCCAGGCCTGATTCTCAGTTATGCTAAGACTCCCTTACACCACTCTGGCAGAGTAGAGGAGCCATAAAGTGCATGTAAATTACAACATGGCATACAGCTATTAGAGAAGATGCCTTTGGAAAATAAACCTGACATCTTCACCATTTGTAATAATCATATCTTTAGGGCTTTTAAAACCACAGATCCAAATACCTGAATTCCTTTGTTAATAGTAATTATGATTCTACTGGGGTCTATGTATTTTAGGGAAGTTTACAGATTTGAAAATGCCAATGGAAATCCTGTGTTAAAAGGGATATTTTCACTTAATTCATCCTTTAACAAAAAAGCAACCCATCCAATAAATCACCAAATAGAATTACAACCTTGCTAGGATATGCATGAATAAAGCTATAAGGAACCATTCGCCAGAGATTCAAATGCTATTGAATAAGCCCCCCCTAAAGCAGACCTACAAAATCTGGGCAGGTAGCTCCATCAACATCAACCTGTCCCATTTGATAGCCAAGTAGTGGGGTGGTTGTAGCCACAGGAAGAAAAGGGATCAGATAGCACACAGATTTGCTGCCTGATGGCATGGAGCTCTGAGAGGTACTTATTGGCTTCTGTGTTTTGAAGGAGAAGAGAGGAGGGCATAGGTTAGACATGTTAGACCCAATCCAAAGTCCACTGAAGTCAATGGAAAACTCCCATTGACACGATGGGCTTCAGATCAAGTCCTTATTACTGATAAAAAGATGGTGTGCATGGGGGGGGGGGAAGGGTCATGACATCATCAGAAAATTGCTACATTTTCAAACTAGAAATATCAAAAGAACATTATCAGTGTGCCTTCTCTGGGAATCTTAACATCGCCCTCCCCGTTTCGCTTTTCCACACCCACAGAGGAACCCCAGTACATCCTCCTCTTTCCACAGGCCATTTGCTTTTCCATAGAACCAGGGAAGGTAGAGTCATTCAAAGAGTGATGTGAGGTAATCTCTCTCCCCAAGGGCTGAACGTGCAGCATCTTTTCATCCCAGAAAGTGAAGGAACATGGTTAGCACAGCTAGATCCCTGTGCCTATTGCCAGTCCAGTCTAAATATTGCTTGTCCTGATCATTTAAAAAACCTATAGATCTTATTCATACTACAACCAGACAGCAAACAAACAATCTTCTACACTGATGGAAGAAAGATTAGGGAGAACATAGATTACATCATTTTGGTGTTGCTAATAATAATAATATTTTACATATATATTGTACCTATCAGTCCCAAGTGCCATGCAAACTGTCTACAGTACTTACAGCAGCTCTGTAAGTTCACCAGTGCTGGGGCATAGGGTGGCAGCAAGTCAAAACAGTGACGGGGAAGGAGGGAACATATTTCATCAGAAACACTAAGACAAACTCCTATCCTTAGCAAAAAGGAGCTATTTTTAGTGCCTACACACAAGCAGGCAGAACCCACAAGGTAAAACTACATGGCTGCAAATTCAACGGCCTCACAAAAATGAAGGGATTCAGATCAAAGGCTCAAGAGACAGCAAGTCGGAGGCTATTAAGCCACCACCCCAGCTGTCACTCAGGAATAGTATTTTCAATATACTATGGTTCTGATTCTGCACTTGCTCACAGCATGGATGGTCATTCACATCTGTGTAAAATGAGTGGAAACTGAGCATTAAACATCCCCATTCTGCTTTAGTAGTGCTTCACTACTACTACACAATGTGCTATACACATGAGAAACAGGCCCTCTGCTTTCAAAATACTTTGGCATATGCAAGAGAGATTTAGGACCAGAGAGTCACAGCCCTTATTCAGCAGTGCAGGGAAGTAAGGTCCCCCACATTCACTTGCTCAGATTGGGATTCCAGCCACAGCAGAGAAAGCAGGGGTGGCTCACCTGTTACACCCTCCTGCAAGTATGTGGGTGGGGGACAGAAAAGAACAAGGAGTTGGGGGGAGCCCTGGTGGTTAAGCTCCTCCTACCTTACTCATAGGTCAGAGCAGCTGGCCAGGTGCACAGAGAGTAAGGAGAGTAAACTGCTTTGCCAGAAAAGGTGAAGTAGTTCACTTCCTCTCCAGTTCAAGGGGGTCTTAAGGGAGGAAATATGAGTGAGTCACAGATTGTTCTCTGGTCTGCTCCTGGGATTAAGCAACTATAAACTGTCCTTCACTCAGAATATGTTATAAAGTTACAGCCCAGCCCTGACTGATTTGCGGGATTATTTTTGTTTATTGTTCAATTGCTTGTATTAACTAGATCTACAGTTTTTATCTTTTCTCAAGGCCCTAATCAATCCCCACTTTGATTTTTCCATTGACTTTAATGATGCTCTCAGGCTATAACAGTTGCAGAGCTTTTTATAAACATAGGAAAGCTTGGTCACCAAGAACATTTTTTTGCCCTCACAACTCATTTTATGATACACTGATTAATCAATCATCAGAGAGATTAAAGGTCATCTATATAAAATAAACTGTGTTTGGCTGCAGCAAATCGTGGTTTTGAGATTTATTGGCAAAGGCTGTAAATTGTCAGTCATGTTATTACACAAATAAATCAGATAGTTACTGAAAATTGATTAGCTGATTTCAATTTTTGGGAACAAATTGTTGCTCTAACCAATTTTTCTTTCTCCTTGGACAAAATGATAGCTCTGTTGTCCAAGTGAATGATTGTATGAGTATCCAAGGCCACAGTTACTGCTTTATGTTGCTTTCATGAACATCAATGTTCTTTGAGATCTATTCACCACAATTTGCCTTCACATGAACACTGCAGTATCTATGCTCCCACCTTGAGCAGATGGAAGCTATGGTAGTTGTTATATTGAAACTAATGTTTTCAGAGCATAATGACAAGACATTTCTTCTGTTAGAGTGATGGAACCATGTTTGAACAAATGCACAATTAACACTTTAGACTGGCTTCCTAAAGATTTCATAACAAATGTAAAAAAAATGTTGTAATGGTAAATTCCCAGGATAGGGGGAAAAATAATTCTAGCTAAAGGGTGGATTTAATGTTGTGAATATGCATCAATAATTTAAGATGACGGGAGGGATTAACTGAATGTTGTGGTATTAAAAAAGACAATGTCTGACAGTCAGGACCTTCAAAGTTGAGGTTACAATTAATTATTTTTCCTATCCAAAATAATAATAGAATGTATGGAATTGCAAAATAAAGACACCTCTAATGTCCTCCTATTCCTGACACTGTGCGCCAGACACATAAATTCCATGTCTATGAGAAACACCACAATGTCACAGTCAGTGGACATTTTGACCCCAAGATACCCTATAAATTCTGCTAGGAATCCCAGTGTCAGGGATTATACTCTACACATCAGCATTTCTTACTTTTTGTTTCATAGCTTTTTAAAAAATCCTTTTTCATATATTGCTTTACATATATCGTGCAACACTGTGTGTGTGTGTGTGTGTGTGTGTGTGTGTGTCTGTCTGTCTGTCTGAGAGAGACTTGTAAGTTTACACGAGGTTAAAAATGTCTGTAGCAACAGAGGACCTAACTGCTACAGTGAGTAAAGGTATTTGTATCATTTCCATTGCTTGGCATGAGGGAAAAATATTAGGAAGGTGGGATGGGAATTGGGGATATCTAGTTTTTAAAATGTATTTCATATAAAAAACTGAACTTTATTAGGAGTGCTAAATGCCTTCCCAGATAAATGTAGAGTATAAGGCTCTGATCACACAAAGGAATCTGAAAGTGCAGACTCATGATCTCCCATGGCATCCTGTTGACTCAAATTATCAGTCACTTCTATAAACAAAATAATGATTAGTGAAGAGGCAGCCAAGCATAGAGTGCTGATTTCCATTTGGATGAGGACTTCCTTATTTGTTGATCAGATGACTCTTAGCAACTTTGAATCCCTTAAATGAATGAAATGAAAATAAAGTTACATGGTCTTCCTCCCAATTCAACTGCCTGATGCATGTAGGAATAAAGATGGAGGCACGCACTCATATTATCTCACATCTAGCTATTGTCTCTTAGGTAGCTAGGGCAGCAATGCTGTGTCTATCAGTGCTCATTTTTCTGCTACAGCATCAAGCTGAGTATTGGTGTGGTGCAGTGGTATCAATATATATCATCTGAACACACACCTCAATAGAGCCGTACATATTGTAAAAACACTCCAGTCAACATAGATATGGTGGCTAGCAGAATTATTTATACTTGGGTTTGGAAGGATTAGATTTTTGTTGGTAAAATTTGGTTTCACCATACACACACAAACAAAAATATTCCCATCAAAATTTACAAAGTAAGAAAAATGCTGCTTGAGAACTTTAGGAGAGTTTGATTTAAGGATATTTACTTTGTATATTAGATGTGGGATGTTGACAATGTGTTTTAAGGGTTATAAAGCTTCAACTTTTCAAATTCAATGTCTGTCAGATAATTGTCTGATACCATCCTTCCCCATAATGTCCAGCAACTGAAAAAATAAATTCATAAAAATTGAAAAAGATGCTTAAAAACAAACATTGATATTATCTGTCAAAATCATAAAAAAATAAAAATTGAATTCAGCAAAGACTTAATACTGTGGTAAAGCAGCTGAATTGGTAGTGTAGATTGCAGGCATGGTTGTCAAGTCTTCTAAAGCTATGTACACACTACAGCTTAACTCAATATAAGTTATGACACCTAGGGGTGTGAATAAGCCACCCCCAAGCGACATAATTTACACTGACCTAAGCGCCAGCATGGACAGCGCTATGTCGATGGAGAGCTTCTCCTGCTGACACAGCTACCACCAGTCGTGCAGGCTGGAGTAATTAAGTTGATGGGAGAGCTCTCTCCCATCAGCTTAGCACGTTTGCACTAGCCGTGCTACAGCGGTGCAGTTGAGCCACTATAGGCTCTGTAGCATAGCCGTAGCCTCAATCTTCTTTGCACTGATCCTTTAGTGCAAAGACTTAAACCTGGTAAAGACGAAGAGACATGATAACAGCTCCTACATCTTCCACCTTTGCCAGTTTGAGGTGGGGAGTCACACAGAAGAAAGGAGATGCTGTCAGGATATGCCATGACTCTCCTGTATTCAGGAATGGTTCCTGTCCAGCATGAGTAGCTGATCAAAGAATAAACTAACATGAAGACGAATGGTTAATGCAGACTCTGATCTGTCAGACCCAAGAAATAGGGAGCACAAAGATGACAAAAATGCTATGTTTTCCCCAGGGCCGCCCAGAGGGGCAATTTGCCCCAGGCCCCGCGAGCCCTGGCCGAGAATCCCTTTCCTCACCTGGCGGTGGTCCGGGTTTTCGGCGGAATTTCAGCAGCGGAGGGCCCTTCAGTGCTGCCAAAGATGCGGAGTGACTGAAGGGCCCCCCGCCACTGAAATGCCACCACTGCAGACTCGGAGCACCGCCCGGTGAGTACAAGCTCCCTCACTTTGCCCCAGGCCCCCTGAATCCTCTGGACGGTCCTGGTTTTGCCCTCTGCTCTTGCACCAAACATAGTTCAGCCAAACCAGGGAATCTGGGCCATGGTGGTGGAGTCACAGTAATTTTAGAAGTGGATATACTGGGCATTGTGTGCAGCACATTGAAGCTTTTTGTAGCCATAACATAGTGGTAGATCTCAGTAGTTTGTCTTTTTTAGACAGTAATGCTTTAAGGAAGTGATAGGAGGGGCCAGAATGCTGTTTTTTCTACAAATACAGAAAGAAAGCATGAGTCGGTAGGACTCTAATATGTACTTGCCTGTTAACATCAATGATTGGAAATTAGAGGTACCAGGTGGGTTAGGCAATATCCTTTTGGACCAACTTCTGCTGATGAGAGAAAAGCTTTTGAGCTTACACAGAGTTGATTGGCAGTGTTGTTTACTTGTTACAATACTTTTTTTTTTAAGTAATGTTATCCTTTGAAGAAAATAGTGCACCAGAAGTGTCAATTAATCTGTTTAGGAGCTGATCCTGTAAACACTTGTACATGGGAATAACTTAACATACATAAGTAGTTCCATTGACTTTTCTTTTCTTTGCATGACTTCTCCACTCAGTAAATTTATTCACCTGCACACTGTGTGCCAGATCCGCAGCTGATGTTAGTTGCCATAGCGCCATTAATCTCAATAAACTCATCCAATGCAATGGAGCTATGCTGATTTACACCAGCAGAGGATCTGGCCCTGTAAATGTTTGCAGGATCAAGCCTTTAACTAGAAAAAGCATGTGTATGTGTAGTGGGTGTGGGGGAGGGATATTTATTGCACCCTGAATTATATCTGAAATAAAAGTTTGTCAAAAGTTTCGGTTTCAGAAATAGCATCTGAAACATCTAAAATCTTTATAAATGTTTTAAAAGCTTTCACAAAGCCAAAAAGATCTCTGTGGGTTCATCCATCCCTGTTCTGAAGTTCCCTGTGGGCACACTACTTCATAGGCACTATTTTCCTTTTTTTTTAATGTTAAAAAGCTGTATTGTTATTAACTCTTACACCAAACACTTGCTCTAATTATATTATAGTGAATCCTCTTTTACAGAAGCCAGCTGGGTAAAATCGCTATAGGACTGTAACAAACAAAATATGCCATCAAGTTAATTTTCAAAGATCCCAGTTGTTTCTTCTGATAAATCTGGTATGATCCCTATAATATTCTTTCAAGAAGCACCAAGCAGAGTTATTGGCCTCTTCTTTTCAAACTTTTTTTTATTCTCTTTTTCTTGTTTTGCCTTGGGGCCTCTGAATCCTGGTGAGCACACAAGAGTACTGAGAATCTGCACTATTTTGCCTTTTTCCATCTTTAGCCATCTACAGGGTTGCCACTAAAAATATTCTGAAATAAGTTTGAAAATTCAAAGCTTGGGACCAAATCCTGCTCCTGTTGAAATCAGTGGCCAATTTTCCCGTTGCATAGATTCAGTGGAGAGACATTCCTCATAATAAAGTTACCAAATGAGCTCTTCATTTGAATTCAAAACCACCATATAATGATCCAAAATACTCATTCTATTGTCAGCTATGTGTTATTTAGCCTATCGTCTTAAAATAAGCTAGAGCCCATCTGTAATTTACCTCAAAAAAAGTTTGTCAGTTTAAAGAAAAATATTTTCATTCCTTTTGTGCTATATGTTTCTAATACTGCATTAAGCTGTTAAAGGAGACATTACAACCTTCCTCAGAGTCTCTTCTTGGTGGCATTGCCACCACTGAGTTTTTATTATGCAAATTATTGCAATCTGGTTAGCTCCTTGCATCTCTTTTCTTAACAAAAGGGGTCTGCAAGTGCTAATCAAAATGTTGCAATTTACATATTAATGAAGTTTTCATAATGACATTTGCTTCATATGCAGTGTGAATGGAGACTTTTTACTCTTCTTCTGAGAAAGCAACCACTATTTTGATCTGTATGAAGTAGCTGAGATACATTTTAAAACCAACCAGCAAGTGTAATATTGTTACACATTTTTTAAACCATGATAGTGATACACCACAGCATTTGAAGTTAAAACATAACATCACTGTTGCCCATGGACTCGTCGTTAGCATACACACTCCCTTCAAGTGGTTTGTTGCAATCAGACTGTAAAATGGTAACAGCACATTTTCTATTGAGAATGCTGAGCATAACTGAGTAGTTAATCATTTCAGGTAAAGAAAAAACTCTACTATGAAGCGTTGAAAGGCAAATATTGTTTTACCTGTACAAATACAGTTTCACAAAAACTGATCACTTCTTAGGTGAAATGTTTACACTTCGTGCCATTTTCCTTTTTGATACTATATTTTGAAATACAAGACAGACTGGGTACAATATCAGAAGTTCATAGATTTTAAGGCCATAAGGGATCATTGTAATCATCTATACTGACTTCTCATGTAACACAGGTCATTGAACTTTCCTGAATTCCTGCTTCAAGTCTGACAGCTGTGGTTAAACTAGAGCACCTTTTCTTGATTTAAAGCTTTCCAATGATGAAGCTGCCACTGCAATCCTTGCTAAGTTGTTCAAGTGGTTAATTGCCCTCATAATTAAAATTTTGTGCCTCATATCCAGTCTGAATTTGTCAAGCTTCCACTTCCAGCCATTAGCTCTTGTTATACCTTTGATGCAATTTAAGCCCATTGCTTCTTGAGGATAGGACAAGAAGCAATGGGCTTAAATTGCAGCAAGGGCAGTTTAGGTTGGACGTTAGGAAAAACTGTGTGTCAGGGTGGTTAAGCACTGGAATAAATTGCATAGGGAGTTTGTGGAATCTCCATCATTGGTGATTTTTAAGAACAGGTTAGACAAACACGTGTCAGGGATGGTCTAGAGAATACTTAGTCCTGCCTTGAGTGCAGGGGACTGGACTAGATGACCTCTTGAGGTCCCTTCCAGGTCCTACAATTCTATGATTAAAGAGCCTTCTGTTCTCCAATATTACTTATAGTCTCTGCTCAAGTCACCTCTTAACCTTCTCTTTGAATAACTAAATAGATTGATTCTCACTGATTCTCATTATAAGGCACATTTTCCAATCCTTTATTCATTCTCATTGCTCTTCTCTGACCTTTTCCAACTTATCAACACCCTTCACGAAGCATGAACACAGGAACTGAACATAGCATTCCAGCAGAAGTAGCAACAGTGCCAGGTGTGGAAATAATATAACCTCTCTACTCCTATTCAACATTCCCCTGCCTATATATCCAAAGATCAGATTAGTCCTTTTGGCCACAACTTCACACTGGGAATTCACATTCAGCTGATTATCCACCAAGGCACCCACAGAAGAGAGTTACTGCCTCCCAGAATAAAGTCCCCCATCTTGTAAACATGACCTACATTTTGTTCCTAAATTCATGAATTTACATTTGCCTGAATTGAATGGTATATTATTTGATTGTGGCCAGTTTACTGATCGATCCAGATCACTCTGCATAAGTGACTTATCCTTACCCCTATCTTTGTGTCATCTGAAAACTTAAACCTAAAGTAATTATTCATATTCTTCCAGGTCATTGATAAAAATATTAAATAGCAGTGGCCCAAGAACCAATCCTTGCAGACCCTATTAGAAATGATGAGTTCTGATGATTCCCCATTTACACTTGCATTTTGAGTCCTATCCATCTAATGTGTGCCATTTAAGGTTGATTTTGTATCGTTCTAGTTTCTTAATCAAAATGTTGTGTCACATGCCCCACAATATACTTAGACTTCTATAATTAACACTATTATCTTTTTAGTTACGTGAACAATTCTTTATTGTCAAAATTAGGTCTAATAGAGACTTCTCCCATGTTGGATTGTGTCATAGTGCTGGGAGCTAGCAGGTAGCTAGCACTCTGATCACTCTGGCACTAATTGGTTCCCCCAGAGCAGTCTAATTGAGGGATAGACTAATTATCTAATCAGGCTGGATGAGCTAAAAGATTAATTAGCCCATTAGCTGTGGGCTGGTAAAAAGACATAGAAAGGAAGTGCAGAAGACTAGGGCTTACTGAGCCCAAACTTAGATCTCAAGGAAGGGAAGCTTTTTCTTTTGGTTCCTGGAGGAAAAGGCTGCTGGTATAAGAAACACTATAAATAGTATTGCCGCATGGAACCGTAAAGGTGTCAGTGTAAGGATCTGAAATAAAACTGCACAGCATGGATACCTAACCAGTGGAGTTTCAGAGGTTCCTGAGAGGGTAAGACAGGAGCTGAGCATGCTCTGCTACATGGGTGCAATACATTTTGCCTTAGAAAATGGTCACTTATACATTTTAGAAATTCCAAAGGTATTTTAGTACTGGCAGCACGAACTCCTGTACTGTATGTCACTCAGATTGAAGTCCGCCATAATAATGCAATATTTTCCCCTAAGCAATAGATGGGCAATTCCTTAAGCACCTATCCTTTGCTCTAGTGTGAGTTGGTGGTCAGCAGCAGACACCAGTTAGTACCCCATCCTGTACTTTCTCTGTTAGGCTATTGTTCCATAAGGATTCAAGATCACATACTTCCAAGTTGTCAGTGATGTGGAAACAGGCAATGCCATTTTTTTTTATATAGAGTTCCACTTCACTTCCCCTTTTGCCCTCTCAGTCATAAGCCACTGGTAGAGCTCAGTGACTCAGTAACAGATAATGCCAATTTTTTTTAACACTTTAGAACAAGATCCAACAGAAGATCCTATTTGAATGGATGATTTTACCATTATTAAAGAAGAAGGTCAGTACTTGCCAATGATGGAGATACCTTTCTTTTTGACAAACATTTGAAAGAAGTAAACTTAGAGGATGAATAGGAATTGTTTCATAGGGAAGCAGGTGTGTTGGGGTGAAATTAAAAATAGGAAAATTTAAGCTGAATATCAGGAAACACCTCAAGGAGGAAATTTGGCTATGGAATAGCCTTCCAAGGGAGCCCATGTTCACCCCTCACTTGAACTAGAACTAGAGCTGCTTTTGAGTTTTGAAGTGTTTGAAATGGACCCATTTAGTTTTTAGAATATAAAAACATGATCAACAATTTTCATTTACTGAAAACTGGGCTTTTAGTGAAAACCTCAATGTTTTCAATTAAAATTCGGGTGGGGAGGAATGTTCACAGAACACTTGGTGCCTTTTTTGAAGTGTTGACTCTTTTGCACAAGTTTTTCAAAAGCCATTTTTTGACAAAGTGTCATTTTAAAAATATAAACCAGGTCTATTTAAGACTAAATTGCACAGAGGATCAATGAGACTATGCTGCTCCTTCTACTGCCTCCTTACCCCGTTTTCAGCATCCTGCTTTCTTGGAGGAGGAAGCAGGAATGAGAATCCATCCATTCTCTAGAGCACAGGGATTGCAATCATGAGAGTCCCTTGCATCTCTGTGGCAGGGGGAGGGAAGTCTTCTCATCTGCCCCTCCGCCCTCATGCAAGAGCTTCTCAACATCTAGCCCATAGTGAGGTCATCTTCCACAGGCCGGATCCTAGTCAGACAAAATGAAAAATTTCAGCAACAGTGTTTAGACTTCAAAAGCAAACAAAGCAGATATAGTCAGAATACTGTCTTTAGACTTGCTCCTGCCCCATTAAACTCAATGGGAGTTTTACTTTCACCCTGTGTAATTCCTACTGTACATTGTAGTGAGACAGGATTGTAAAATTCCCCCATTTAATGGCTAATATGATCATAAGCAGTGAAAAACCAGGTGAGGAACAAAGAAAGTATTCTTTGTCAACCGAAGCATTAGATTTCTTCTGAGAGTGAGAATGAGGTTGAATCCATTACCTTACTTTTATTGATGGATTCATTGGTCTGTTTCCACCAAACTCAGCTACTTCTTTTCTAGGCCCTCACTCACATTCTGAGTAAATGGAGTCCTCTGACCTATCTCAAACACTGACTTTTGATTTCATCACTTAACTGTGCTTGTTTCTTCGCAGTATTTGGAGAAAGTGCTTCCATAGCAGGGCCAGCTCCAGGGTTTTGGCCGCCCCAAGCAGCCAAAAAAAAAAAAATCCGCAATCATGATCTGCGGCGGCAATTCGGCGGGAGGTCCTTCGCTCCGAGCCGGACTGAGGGACCATCCACCGAATTGCCGCCGAATAGCTGGACGTGCCACCCCTCTCCGGAGTGGCCGCCCCAAGCACCTGCTTGACAAGCTGGTGCCTGGAGCCTGCCATGTTCCATAGATGGTTCAAAATACAGATTTGGCACTTTGTCCTTCAGGGTGGGATTTCACTTTATGTCTTCTCCCTCTGAAGTCAATGAGTTTTACATTGACTCCAATGGAATCAGAATTAGGCCAGTGCTGAGTACCTTTACAAATCATCTCACCTTTAATGCATACACACATTATGTTGTGGTCGGCATTCATTCTAAGTGGCCTGCACTACTGGAAAATGCATGACAAAATTGTCAAAGTACTATGGAATACATCTGCTGCATCTGGTTACCTGAAGAAATAGTTTCCGATAACATTCCTCATTCAAACATTCCTAAGGGGAACAAATTCACACTGACTCTGTCACTTATACAGCATCAAAATGGCCAAATGAAACTCTTTGTATAGATATTTAAAAGGGCATTCAAGACAAAACTACATGGAACCCTGCAACACTCATGAAGATTTTCTATTTTTGTTCAAATCTACACCACTTTCCACCTGTGAGAAAACTCCAGCAGAGTTATTTCTAAAGCATCAGTTACCTATTGGATTTGATCTGCTTAGAACAGATCCAGCAAAGGAAGTGGAAGGAGGGCAGCACAAAGTTTAAAGCATTCCTGGACAAATATACTCTACAGGGCTCGGGCATGAAATTATAGGGGAGGAAGGAAATGGAGAAGCGTATTGGTAGGAAGGTGGTGCAACCAGAGACATACTTGGCTGAGATATTACAGGGCATACTGAAGAGCACATGCTGACAATCTGTTGTAAGAAAAAGTTTCAGATAGGAATGAAGCAGATAAACGTATTTTCAGGATTTGAGGTGCTAAGAGGTAGAGAAGTAGTGGGGAAGTGGGAAAGAGCCAGAACAATGGAGAGGTGGAGCTGGATCCAGTAGGTGTCTGGAGAAGCCTGACTGGTGGATAGAAACTGGAAGGAAGAGAGGCCCTAGCATAGTCGCTAGAGAACCTTTTGAACTAGGGATTAGGGGGTTCTACATAATAGGCAGGAAGTTCAGTAGAGACATTTGCTGCAGTGCGAAGCTGCTCCAGCAGGGTTTGATAATATTTTTGCTGTGTAAGCTACTTCTCCTAGTGCTGCAAGACATGTTTCATGTCAAATCCTGACTTGATTCAGGAGGTTCTAGGTTCCACATAATGCCTACCTCCATTACCTATCCTACTTATCTCACAAAATGGACATTTTAAAACTAGGTGTCATGTTATCTGATCATCTTATATTACTTTATTTTACTTGTGGGGAAAACAATACCATATTTCTGAAAATAATTGAAGGCCAGTCAAAAACATTTTCTGCACTGCAGTTTCATTTTCTTTTGGAGAATGCTGCTTTTAGTAACAACATTCCAACTATGGCAAGGAATGTGTGACAGGAAACATTGTCTCAGATGCAAGTCACACATGTTGGTGTTCCACAGCTATTATAGGAATGTGTACAAGTGCTGGTGGCGTGTGACAGTGGTAGGATATTTTTCTCACAGGTCAGCAGAAATCCTCATGTTCTGAGGTACTTGGATACTATCAAGGTGAAACTGGGAAATCTAATTTGAGGGTGTGGGGGAAGCTCTTTCATGAAACAAAATTTCAGTGAGGGAAGAATGGTACTTGGGTTTGTGACTAGGATATAGCAAAGACACTATGCAGATGAAACTTTGAATGCAAAGGACGGGAACATTAGCCACACCTTAAGAGAGAGCTTGCAGGGTTTCCAAGTAAAAGTGAGGGATGAGCAAATACCTTACTCAGTTCCGCTTTTCAAGTTTATACTCAAAGACAAGAGAAGCTGTTTGGGTCCACATCCTGCATCAGAAGTACAGATCATTGAGCAAAACAATTGCTTTATCCCCTCCCCCAACACTGACTTCCCAGACTGGATTTAAAATCCTATTTCAAATCACCTCTGACCCACTGTTAACAGCATCTTCATGTTTTTTGGTGTGTTCATGTGGGGGCATCTGAGAAGTCAAACAAGTTCCAGTTTAACCTTGGCAGGAGGCCA
Source organism: Trachemys scripta elegans (assembly GCF_013100865.1). Classification (NCBI taxonomy): domain Eukaryota; kingdom Metazoa; phylum Chordata; order Testudines; family Emydidae; genus Trachemys; species Trachemys scripta. The sequence goes on along the minus strand of NC_048298.1, from coordinate 171,464,881 downwards.
TGTGATTGACATTTCCATTGCTAGATGTTGTCCATGTCATTTCAAGAGCCAACTAAATTTCATTTTGCCTTATCTGCAGGTTATCATTCTTATAAGATTCATCTCGTTCTGGTGGTATCTTGATTTAAGGCTTTAAAACTCAGCTAGGCTCAAACTGATTTTGCAAGGTCACAAGCACTGCCCATTTGTTCTATAGTACAGAATTAAAAGATTGAGTGCCCGTCCCTTCAAGGTCCTGGCAATGGTTAGATGTGTCTCGTTTCCAATTAGGTCAATTTTTAAGGCTGTCAGCAACTCTCACTTCTCTCTCATGGTTCACTTCCCAATATTTCTTCCAGGTGTACAAGCCAGACGAAAGTTTGCCTTGCTCCCACTTGCAAGACCTTTGAGAGTCTCCCTAAATATTATATTCATATCTGTATAAATTCTAAGGGATGTCATTTTTGTCATGTCAGATAGGATTTGCCTTGCAGAAAATCCTTGCTGGTCTAAATAATCCCTTTTCACATAGGAGTCTGATATAGCAGAATTTGTTCATTGGGGAAAACTTCTATTTAACTTTATTGACTAAGAAATAATGTGTGTACTCATAAACTAAAGGCCCACACCCACAAAATGTATTGCTTACTATTGAGAGTCATTGATTTGAAGCAAGCACTATTTCTGGTGGTAATCCTTTACAAGATCCAACCCAGATTGTTTTCATTAGAAATAACTGAACTTATTTTTTATCTCACAGGACTTTACACTGTACATGTTGAATACTTCGCACAGCATTCAGCACTGTACAGATAATGCAGTGGGTATTCAGTTTCCAAGAAACATGTAACCAATCATAAGCTTTGGACTGCTGCAGTGATCACTGAATGCCTTGAAACAGAATTGTAGTTTATTCTTATCCTTTCCATTTCCAACTGTTATAGTTATACATGCTCCACTCAACAATTACTCCCTAAGAGGTGCAACCAATTAAACTAGGATCAAAAGATATATATTGAAGTGTTTGGTTATTTGTGTTGAGGTAGCACCTACAAGGCCCCATCATTGACCACACCTCCATTGTACTAGACATTATACAAACAGAGCAAAACAATTTAGTCCCTACTCCAAGGAGCTTACAATCCAAGTAAAGTATTATTTCAATAGTTATATAATCAGTATTATCTATATTGCAATAGCATCCACAGTCTATAAGAAGCTGTCCACACACAGTCCCTTCCCCTAAAGAGTTTAGACCCCAATTCAGCACCACACTTAAGAATGTATACAACTTAAAGCTTGTCAGGAGTCCCATTAAATTAATGGAATTACTCATGTGATCAGGATCCTGGATCAGGGCCTTAAATATCAAAGGATCGCTCCTTTGAAAAGTTAGATTTATTTATGTTTAACTAGCTAATGTTAAGTCTAGTGAGTCATACAGAAGGAATCTACCATTAATTTTTAACTCTAATGCAGGTAAGCACCCTGGCGGGCCGGGCCAGTTTTATTTACCTGCCAATCACTGTCCCGGGCCAACGGGGGCGGCGAGAAGCGGCGCGGGTGAGCGATGTGCTGGCTGCGGCTTCTCGGCGCCCCCATAGGCCCCGGACGGCAAACCGCGGCCAGTGGGGGCCACAATCGGCTGAACCTGCCGCGTCAGCAGGTAAATAAAACTGGCCCGGCCCGCCAGGGTGCTTACCCTGGCGAGCCACGTGCCAAATGATGCCGACCCCTGCTCTAATGTTTTCTACAAGAAGAAATTTCAGGTGTTAAAGAAAGGAAATGGACCATCACCAGTTAAGCAGCAACTCTTTGGCAAGAAAGAGGGCGTGGATGAAAAAAAAATCTACATCTTGACAAAGAAATAGCTTGGGATTCCCATCTACACAGAACCTCAGCTGGAGATGATTCTCAAAGAAGGGAAAGAACTAAATGAAGGGAGAGCAGACACCCTAAATTATCTCTCCTTTTCTGTCTTCCCACAGCATCAGGAACACCTGAAGAACAAGGAAGCAGCATTGGACTGGGGGAGGGATCTTGAGTGAAAGAAATTCAGCCAGTAAGCCTGCAGAAACATGTGGAGAGAGAGATGTTTGCTTTGAATTCACTGAATTTGTTGAGTTAGGCATTGGTTGCGTTTTACTTTTTTGTAACCAATTCTGACTTTTATGCCTCATCACTGATAATCACTTAATATCTTTCTATAGTTAAACTTGTTTTACTGATTTATCTAAACCAGTGTGTTTAGGAAGCTCAATTTGGGATAATAGGATTTGTTCATATAATTTTCTATTACTAAAATGATGGACTTTATGAGCTTGTATTGTCTAGGAGAGAGCTGGGCAGTACAAGATGTACATTTCTGGGGAAAGTCTGGGACTGGAATTTGCTGGTGTTGCTCTGTAGTGTAATTGATGAGTGTCTGGTTATAACACTCATATAATAACTGGGATTAATTTACATGCTGGAGTGTGTGTGTGAGCAAGGCCAGGAATGGTTGCTCTCACAGCAAAACAGTGTAATAGGCACCACAGGTTGGAAAACTGAGGGAACACAGCTGTTCATTTGTCAAGATTGTACTCTGTGTAATGTCACAATTAGGGCTGTTGCGCGATCTAAAAAAATCACAATTAATCACACTGTTAATGATCAGATACCATTTATTTAAATATTTTGGATGTTTTCTACATTTTCAAATATATTGATTTCAATTACAACACAGAATACAAAGTGTACAGTGCTCACTTTATATTATTATTTTTATTACAAATATTTGCACTGTAAAAAACAAAATAAATAGTATTTTTCAGTTCCCCCATTGCAAGTACTGTATTGCAATCTCTTTATCATGAAAGTTGAATTTACAAATCTGGATTTTTTATATTAGATAACTGCACTCAAAAACAAAACAATGTCAAATTTTAGAGGCTGCAAGTCCACTCAGTCCTACTTCTTGTTCAGCCAATTGCTCAGACAAACAAGTTTGTTTACAATGTCACCTGAAAATGAGAACAGGCATTCTCGTGGCACTGTTGTAGCCGGCGTCACAAGATATTTACGTCCCGAATGCCCTAAAGATTCATATGTCCCTTCATGCTTCAACCACCATTCCAGAGGACATGTGTCCATGCTGATGATGGGTTCTGCTTGATAACAATCCAAAATAGTGTGGACCAACACATGTTCATTTTCATCATCTGAGTTAGATGCCATCAGCAGAAGGTTGATTTTCTTCTTTGATGGTTCGGGTTCTGTAGTTTACGCATCAGAGTGTTGCTCTTTTAAGACTTGTGAAAGAATGCTCCACACATCGTCCCTCTTAGATTTTGAAAGGCACTTCAGATTTTTAAAAGCTTGGGTCGAGTGCTGTAGCTATCTTTAGAAATCTCCCATTGTTATCTTCTTTGTTTGTCAAATCTGCAGTGAAAGTGTTCTTAAAACAAACATGTGCTGGATCATCATCTGAGAGTGCTATAACATGAAATATATGGCAGAATGCAGGTAAAACAGAGCAGGAGACAAAATTCTCCCCCAAGGAGTACAGTCACAAATTTAATTAACACATTCTTTTTTTAATGAGCGTCATCAGCATGGATGCATGTCCTCTGGAATGGTGGTCGAAGCATGAAGAGGCATATGAATGTTTAGCATATCTGGCATGTAAATACTTTGCAATTCCAGCTACAAAAGTGCCATGTGAATACCTGTTCTCACTTTCAGGTGACATTTTAAATAATAAGCTGGCAGCATTATGTCCCGTAAATGTAAACAAACTTGTTTGTCTTTGCGATTGGCTGAACAAGAAGTTGGACTGAGTGGACTTGTAGGCTCTAAAGTTTTACATTGTTTTGTTTTTGAGTGCAGTTATGTAACAAAAAAATCTACATTTGTAAATTCCACTTTCACCATAAAGAGATTGAACTACAGTACTTGTATTAGGTGAACTGAAAAATACTATTTCTTTTGTTTATTATTTTAGAGTGCAAATATTTGTAATAAAAATAATATAAAGTGAGCACCATACACTTTGTATTCTGTGTTGTAATTAAAATCAATATATTTGAAAATGTAGAAAAACATCCAAAAATATTTAATAAATTTCACTTGGTATTCTATTGCTTAACAGTGTGATTAAAACTGATTAACTGCTATAAATTGACAGCCCTAGTCCCAATAGTTTTTTGTAAATATGAATTTTGCAAAGTTTATGGCATCTCAATGACTGCAATTTTCAGTGGCTATCATCATAAATGTAGCTAATGCAATTTTCAGCTGACCAGTCCAATAACCTAGTTGTCAAATCCCCATAGTCTTGGTTACCAACCGTTCCTTATTCATTGCTCTATTTCCAGCTTTGGAACCAGTAGCAAATGTTGATATTCACAAGGATTAGTACTAGGACTGGTCTAACCTAACATCAGTTATGTAGCCCAGGAGGTAAACACCACTCTATTGAAATCTGAAGATGATGCTAATGGGGGAGGGGTTATGGATACTACATAGGAATAGAAGTTGGTGAATATTGTGAGCATTTTGAAACTACTTTAGTCATATTCGGAACAATTTTTCTGGTGGACTGACTACATTCAAAGTTTTGTTCAATGTACCTCAGTCCTATTCATAGCTAATGACTATAATTCATAGCTCATGGCAAAGAAACAAACAAATAAACAAAACTGCTTCGAGAATTTAACAAGAGGCCTGACTGAGACTAGATACAGCCTGACAAGGTGATTTGTGAGGTGCAGTCTTCTAACTAGGTCATGAAGCATTTGAAAAGTGGCTATTTATCATCATTAAAAGGTCTCTGTATCCTCAGTGACCCATATTTCAGAATGTAGGGACTCTTAGAAACCCGAGTGTGTGCGCAGATAACTGTAGAAAACTGGTTTGGAGAGTGAGATAGCTGCTTTCAATCAGGGGAGAGGAAAGGTCTTGATAAACAAACTGAGTTAAGTAAGACATACACGTAACCCTTTCATCAGGTGCTGTTGGCAGCAACAAGGGCTAAGGGTCATCTTAAAACTAAGATGCCACTGGCTTGATCCCCCACCCAGAATTTCTGGGATCCCTGAATACCTTTCTTGGCTGCCCTCAATAGACAATATTTTGCTACTCAAGATTGTGTCTGTGTATGAAACAAGCAAAATTTTGTTAGGGGGAAACGGAACACAGCAACAACCTATATAAATAATCAATGGAACATTTACATGGTAACTTCAGCAGTAGCCCATTAACTCAGCTCCCCAACTACCAGCATGCAAGTGTCCTTTTACCATGTCTCTTCCCCCTCTCCCTCTTCCAATAAGCTCCACTCACAGTGTTGTGTCACTGGGTAGTGGAGGTCCAGAGTCCTAAGATGGACTCAGGCAGACCTGTCTTCAGGCCCTTAGGAAATGCAGTCTGGTCCTGTCCTGTGTTATCACCAAACTAACCCAGCTATAGTGACTTCAAGTTTATGTAGTGCCTGGGTAGGAGGGGTTCACCAGAGTTCACTCAGCTCAGCTACAGTATCAAAGATCCTTCCCCCCGACCCCCTCACTACCCAACACATTCTGAGACTGCGTACAGTTATGATGACTCAAAGGGTCCCTGGAGGAAAGCAACTCTGGCCATTGTTCCCTTTGTTCACGAACAGATAGGAGCGAAGAGCTCCTTACCCTCTAACACTTCAAGCCACAGTGCTTGCTTTTACACGTGCACACACACACACACACACACATCTAAGCATAAAGCAATGGTAAACTGACAAGAAGAATGATCAGAGAAGCAATTGTTTTCATGGGATGGAAGCTATACACTTCTCTGGAAAAGAATGGAGAATGATTTATCTAGTTTAGTTTAATGGAAGTGTAAATTCAAAGTGTTTCATAAACTTTTTGTTTTACTAATTGTACTACTATTGTGTTTGAAATTTCATGTAGTTGTTCCCAAGAAGACTATGTCCTGGAGACCAAATTTAGGCTGTTTGATCAGAGATTAAAGTCCAGGATCACCATGGTAGCATTCTCTAAAATGCTTCCAATTCCATGTGCTGGGCCAGTTGGAACAGCAGGGTCTCAATGTGTGGATGACATGATGGTGTTGGGAGGAAGGATTTATGGTTAGTAGGAACATATACAGGAAACTTGGGCTTTACCTAAATCAGGTGTCGGGAACCTCGGCACGCAGCCCATCAGAGTAATCTGCTGGAGGGCCGCGAGACATTTCATTTACGTTGATCATCTGCAGCAACCCCCCAACCCCGCCCTCTGCAGCTCCCAGTGTTCCTGGCCAACGGGAGCTATGGGGGGCTGGGATTACCCAGAGGGGTCACATGCCAAAGGTTGCCGACCCCTGACCTAAACCAAAATGGAGCCAGATGGCATGTAAAATTGAAAGATCATAGAGGAGTTTTTAAACTCCAGGCTGGGAGAAAGCCAACAGGTGCAGAAGTGGACAGACATCCTTAGGGGAGGATTTACTAAAAGGGACACTATATCCTAGTAAAGAGGAGAGAATATCAGTTGATCAAGTACAGGTAGGAACTGAAGAGAAACTCAAAAAAAGTCCCATTCAATTGCATCAATTACAAATTCAAGACTAAATACTAAGACAGGTGGACCTGAGTGCCTGATATTAAATGAGGATATTGATATAATAGGCTCAAAAGAATCTTGGTGGAACTATGATAATATAAGGATACAAACTATATAGGAATGACAGTAGATTTGTGGCATGGTATTGCAGGGGAAGCCCTAATCAGCTCCTGCCACTCGAGCCTCAATCAGGGGAAATAGGTTGTGGCTGGGCCACTAACTAGGACTGGCCTGGAGACTGGCCACATTTGCCAGCCTTGTTAGCAGGGGCTAAAAGCTTGGGAGGAAGTGAGTCTGGGGTGGGGTGGGGCGGGAATGGAGACCAGGAGGGGAGAGTAGACTCAGAAGGTGCCAGGAGTCTGCTACCCTGTTGCCACTGAGGCCTGTGGTAGGCCAAACCTGTAAATAATCTGTAAGTAGTTGGAGCTTAGTGGTGGGGACTGGACACAGGAATAAAGAGCACGGGTGTTGCACCAACTCAAAGTGGTCCTGACTCATTGGGGAGCGTGGCCAGGAGGCTGAACCCATCGGGGCATGGTGACCACGCTGCTACAAGGTCACACTAGTAGGGGAGTGGCAGTATATATGAAAGAAATCATAGAGTCAAACATAGTAAAAATCTTAAATGAATCAAACTGTACCATAGAATCTCTATGGATAGAAATTCCATGCTTGAATAATATGAATATAGAAGCAGGAATATGCTATCGACCACCTGACTAGGATGGTGAATGGGTTGTAAAATGCTCAGGGAGATTAGAGAGGATACAAAAATAAAAAACCCAACAACAATGGGGGATTTCCAACTACCCTGTATTGACTGGGAACATGTCACCTCAAGTTAGGATGTAGAGATAAAGTTTCCAGATACTATTAATGAGCACTTCCTGGCAGGGGCGGCTCCAGGCACCAGTGCAGCAAGCGCGTGCCTGGGGCGGGAAGCCGTGGGGGGCGGCCCGCGGGTCGCTGTGTGGGCGGCAGGCAGGCAGCCTTCGGCAGCGTGCCTGCGGGAGGTCCGCCAGTCCCACAGGTACACTGAAGGCCAGGGCCGGCTTTAGGCCAATTCCGCCATTTCCCCGGAATCAGGCCCCACGCCTAAGAGGGCCCCGCTCCCCCGGCTGGAATGTGGCAAGCCCCGCGGCCCCACTCCCCTGGTTGGAGTGCCGGCCCGAGCCCCGCGGCCCTACTCCCCCGACCGGAGCGCCGGCCTGAGCCCGGCAAGCCCCACGGCCCTGCTCCCCCAGCCAGAGCGCAGCAATCTGAAGTGCCAGTGAATACTAGGAGCACCGCCCGGTGAGTACAAGCCCCACGAATCGGGCCCCGCACTTGTTAAAGCCGGCCCTGCTGAAGGCACGGGACCGGCAGATCACCCACAAAAACACTGCTGAATCCACGTGACCAGCGGACCTCCCGCAGGCATGCCACCGAAGACAGCCTGACTGCCGTGCTTGAGGCAGCAAAAATCATAGAGCTGCCCCTGCTTCCTGGAGAGGCTAGGCCTGGAACCCACAAGGGGAAAGGCAATTCTTGATTTAGTCCTAAGTGGTGCTCATGTTCAGGTCCAAGAGGTAAATATAGCTGAACTGTTCAGCAATAGTGACCATAATGTAATTAAATTTAACATCCTTCTGGGGAGAAGATACCAAAGAAACTCATCACAATAGCTTTTAACTTAAAAAAAGGGGAAAATACTCAAAAAGAAGAGGTTAGGTAAATGGAAACTACAAGCGACAATCACAAGAATGAAATGCATTCAAGCTGGATGGAGACTTTTTAAAAACACCATATAGGCTCAAACTACATGTAAACCCCAAATAAAAAAAAAAAAAAACAGTAAGAAGACCAAAGAATGCTACCACGGCTAAACACAATAGAAAACGCAGCTAATGACAAAGACATCTTTTAAAAATTGGAAGTCAAATCCTAGTGAGGAAAACAGAAAGGAGCATAAACTCCGGCAACTCAAAAGAATAATTAGGCAGGCCAAAAGAGAATTTGAAGAGCAACTATCTAAAGACACAAAAACTAAAACAGCAAAGCTTTTGTTTTTTAAGTATAACAGAAGCAGAAAGCCTGCCAAACTATCAGTGGGGCCACTGGATGGTTGAGGTGCTAAAGGAGCACTCAAGGAAGACAAGTCCTTTGCAGAGAAGCTAAATTAATTCTTTTCATTGGTCTTCATTGCAGAGCATGTGAGGGAGTTTCTCAGATTTGTCACCTAAAATGGCAGGTCAGGTGTGGGAAACTGACCCAGATTGAGGAGTTAGTACAAGAGGTTTTTGAACAAATTGATGAATTAAATAGTAATAAGTCACAAGGACCAGATGGTATTCACCCAAAAGCTCTGAAGGAACTCAAATATGAAGTTGCAGACCTACTAACTGTGGTATGTAACCTATTGCTTAAATCAGCTTCTGTACCAGATGACTGACAGATAACAAATGTAACCCAAATTTTTAAAAAGAGCTCCTGAAGTGATCCTGGCACTTACAGGACAGTAAGCCTAACTTCAAAACCAAGCAAATTGGTCGAAACTATAGTAAATAGCAGAGTTAGATACATAGATGAACATGATACATTGTGGAGGAGGCAACACAGCTTTTGTAAAGGGAAATCATGCCTCACCCGTCTATTAGGATTCCTTTAGGGGGGTCAACAAGGGTGATCCAGTGGATATAGTGTACTTGGACTTTCAGAAAGTCCTTGACAAGGTCCATCAGAAAGGCTCTGAAGCAAAGTAGGCAGTCCTGGGATAAGAGGGAAAGTCCTTTCATGGATAAGGAATTAGTTAAAGGACAGGAAACAAAGGATAGGAATAAGGAGTCAATTTTCACAGTGGAGAGGGGTCCCCAAGGATCTGTACTGGGAACAGTGCTGTTAAGCACATTCATAAATGAACTGGAAAATGGGGCAAAACGTGAGGTGGCAAAGTTTACAGATGACACAGCTGTCTTGAGTAACTTTAAGTCCAAAGCAGACTACAGAGATTTACAAAGGGATCTCTCAAAACTGGGTAACTGGGCAACAAAATGGCAGATGACATTCAGTGTTGTTAAATGCAAAATAATGCACGTTGTATGTATAGTTGGGATTATATTTTACAAAGTGATAGGGTCTAAATCAGGTGGTACAGCTCAAGAAAGATCTTGGAGTCATTGTGGATAATACTCGAAAAACATCTGCTCAATGTGCAGCAGCAGTCAAAAAACAGACTGTTAGGTACCATTAGAAAAGGGATAGAAAATAAGACAAAATACCATAATGCCCTACATAAATCCATGGAACACTCACACCTTGAGTAGTGTGTACAGTTCTGATCACCCCATGTCAAAAAAGGTATTAGAATTTGAAAAAGCGCAGAGAGGGGCAATACAAGCGATTGGGGGATATGGAAGTTGTTCCATGAGGAGAGATTAAAGGGACTCGGACTATTCAACCTTAGAAAAGAGATTACTATGGGTGGACATGATAGCACTCTATAAAATCATGAATAAGGCTAAGATTATGTCACAAAGGTCAAGGAATCTGTGACTTTTGTGACATTTTACACTTCAGCTCCGAGAGGCAACAGCAGGGAACCCCGGAGCTCCATGAATTTTTGTTTATTGCTCATGACTCGTTTGTGACTTTTACTAAAAATAACTGTGACAAAATCTTAACTTTAATTATTGGCCATACTGTCTCAAAAGATTCATATATACCGAGTAACCATTAGCTACCCCATAAACTCTAAGGAGCAGTACTGATGGGTCAAGAATTTCTGGTGCCTAATCCCCATTCAGCCCCTGAAAATCTAAATTATTTAGGTTTCTGCAATGTCCGAAGACTTGTTCAGGCACTCCTGTTTCTTATGGTTAGGTTTTCCTATCAGGGAATATAGACAGTCTCATATAATTTAGATAACCAGTCACACAGTTGGAAGAGCGAATTCTGAGTATCGCATGTTGAAATTAATACTTTCTATGAACAATTCATGAGCCATCTATAGTCTGAAGTGCTCTTATAATCTGTTTCAATGATCTGAATAATGAACATATTCAGAAAAATTGTGATCTGTTTGCAGACACTTGGCAAACAAAAAGTAATGTTACATTTGACATATAAACTGTTTGCAAAAAAGTAATTCAACCAGCTCTGGTCAGAGCAGGGAAATAACACACAGAGAATTAGAGATATTTAAAACATGGGCAGTCAATAACAAACACATTCAGCTAGGAAAAGTTCAAACTAGTCATCAGGGGAGTAATAATCTTAAAGATAACCAATGGGAGGGAAACATCAGGACAACGCTGAAGCCAGAAGAAAAGACCTACGGATAAAATCAGATAAAAAATTAAACTGAAAATTTCTAAAAGTGCCTAAGTGACTTTAGGTCCCACTTTCAAAGGTGATTTAGGCATTTAGGAGCCTACATCTCATGGGGAAAAATAAATGGGACTTTCGTACTTTAAAATATTTTACCCTTAGGCTGCTAAGTCATATAGGCTTTTTTAAAAGCAGTATTCCATATTTTATGGCAATATGACAGGAAAAAAGGACAATGTAATTTTCAGCTGCACAACTGGCTGGTCAGAGAGCCATTAAATGGTAATAATATTTGGTTACTATTGACTGTGCTGGATTCAGATTGAGGACCAAGAGAAAAGCTCTGAGTCCTGTTTCTAATCCCCTGATTCACCCAGTCCCATAGGCCCAGATTTTCAGAGATATTTAAATGCTGCTGAGCTCAGCATTGCAACATTGAACAGATTTAGGATCCTAAATCGATTCTCAAAAAGGATTTAGGTGCTTGGGATCTCAAATCCCACTTCCTAAATCTTTTTGAAAACAAGATTTAGGGTCCTAAATCTGTTAGAGGTTGCAGTGCTGATTGCAATGGCAAAATACCTTTCAAAAATCTGGGCCATACATTTTTGAGTTATAGCGTTAGTTATATAAGAAAAATAGTTTTACCACCAGTATCATGAATCTCTCTCTCTGTGGAGATGGAGAGATAGATGGCCCTCTCATAGGGTCCACTCACCATTAGGGCACCTTCTCCTGACCGCTCTAGGAAGCAGCTCTTTCCAGATGTGATGCCACTTTCTGCCACTCACTTGCGCTCCTTCTCACTTGTGTCTCCTCAACTCAGGGTATTCTCTTCATAGCTTGGCTCTCCAGCCAGCTCACTGTGTTTTCCTTTCTGGAGTATCAAAGTCCCACTGAAAGACTGTCCTAGGCAGTCCTCTGCTCTACTTCCTGGTCTGGGTCACTTCTCCAGTGACAGTACAGGAACTCTGGCCTGCCCGCTATTCTGGGTTCCAACCCTGGAACCCTACAACCAGCAACCAAAGTCAGCAGCGTCCCAAACCATGCTATACTTTTCCTGGGCTGCTCCTCCTTTGCCTCCATCAGACTCCTTCTTCACCCTGTGGTTATGCCCTTCTCTCAGGGCTTCTCTTCTTCCCCTGGGTTCCTTCTCTAACACTAGAGAATGAATACAGACATAGGTGCTGGAGCAAACAGGGCAGGGGTACTGCCTCATCGCACCCCTGGCCTGGAAGTGGTTTCCATTATATACAGGGCTTACAGTTTGGTTTAATGGCTCTCAGCACCCCCACTATACAAATTGTTCCAACATCCCTGACTACAGGCCTCTACTGTGGAGCCTCCTCTGTCTTCAGCTTCCTAGTTTTATACCAGCTCTGCTTGTTCCTGTCCAGCTAGACTCCATCTTCTATTAAGGCTTGCCTAGCCAGCCTAATTCTCCCCCAGAAGCCTATCAGGTTAATTAACCCTTTTGAAACTACCTTAACCCTTTCAGGTCAGGGGTAGGATGAGCACCCTATGACAGGGCATACAGAACAAGAAAGAACTCCAATAACTTAGTTGGGTGAAACCCGTGACACTCTCATAATTCACATTACTTGTCTCTAAAGAAATTATGGACTACAGCATGCTCTGTCACTGAACCCACACATTTTTTCCTAATATTTTCTCATAATTGATGTCATGGCCCTATCTCTGACTAATGACATTATGTTTGCACTTTTCCAGTCCTCTCACCAGGGAACTTCAAAAATCATCACCCAAAGACTTAATCAATTTCTACTTTCATTTTCTTGAAATCACATTACTAGAGATTAAGGAAGAGAAAGTACAGGCACAGACAAAGTGTTTGAAAATCTTCCCTTACAATCATATCTGCTGATATCTATATTATGAGGACTAAGGCCCTGATCCAATCAGGTACTTAAGCATGTGTTTAACACTAAGGGTATGTCTACACCAGCAGAGTTACAGCACCGCTCAGAGAGCAATGAAGGGAAATGGCTGTTGTGTATTCACACTGTCAGCTGCCTGCCCAATAGCATGTTCACACTTTTGGCACTTGCAGCAGTTTTCAGTATCTCTGAGCAGCTATCCCACAGATCATCTCTTCTTCTTCTGCCGCTAAGAGTTATGGGGCATCCTGGGTTCTGTCCCAATGCCCCATGATGCATTGCTTCACATCCCAGCAATCCCTGTGCTTCTGTCTGCATTTGGAACCATCTTTCAATGCTTTGTGTACTGCGTGCTCTGCTCTGCCTCTTCGGTCTGCAGGAATGGATCTTGCACTGTTGACCAATATGCTACTCGCTCTCACTAACACATCACAAGTGGTACTGGAGTTATTCCTTAAAATACAACGGCAAAAGCAGTTCAGCATTTATCTTGCCACGCGTAGTAGCTATGACATGATTTTGCTTGTGGCATTCACGGAGATGAAGACCATAGTAGAACGCACTGAGCAGCGGCTGCAGAACTTTCGGATGAGGAAGGCCACATTCATGGAACTGTGTGATGAGCTCACCCTAGCCCTGCGGCTCAAGAACATGAAAATGAGAACTCCTCTGCCATTGGAGAAGCGCTTGGTGATTGCACTGTGGAAGCTGGCTATTTCAGACTGCTACTGATTGGTCGCTAACCAATTTGGTGTGGGAAAGTCGACCATTGGACATATGTTGACGGAAGTGTACAGGGCCATTAATCGCATCCTGCTCCAAAAGACTGTGACTTTGGGCAATGTGCATGACATTGTGGATGGCTTTACATAAATGGGTTTCCCTAACTGTGGTGGGGTGATAGATGGCACATGCCAATTATGGCACCAGACCACCTAGCCACCAAGTACATTCATCGGAAGGGGTATTTCTCAATGGTTCTCCGGTGCTTATGACTCACCATGGGCATCTCACAGACATTAACGCAGGCTGGTCTGGAAAGGTGAATTAGTCAAGCATCTTTCAGAACACTGGCCTGTTCAGGAAGCTGCAAGCAGGAACTTTCTTCCCGGACCAGAAGATCACCGTAGGGGAAGTTGAAATGCCCATTGTGATCCTGGGAGACCCTGCCTACTCCTTAATGCTGTGGCTTATGAAGCCATACATGGGGCAGCAAAGAGTGGTTTAACAACACACTGAGCAAGTGCAGAATGACTGTTTAGTATGCTTTTGGCTGTTTAAAGGCCCGCTGGTGCTGCCTATTTGGGAGGCTGGACCTAGGTAATGACAATATTCCTATGCTTATAGCTGTGTGCTGTATGCTCTATAATATTTGTGAAGGGAACGGTGAAAGCTTCACTCAGGCTGGACCACTGAGGCTCAGTGCCTGGAGGCTGAATTTGAACTGCCAGAGACCAGGGCTATTAGAGGGCACAGTGTGGGACCATAAGTATCAGGGATGCCTTGAGACAGCAATTTGAGGCTGAAAGCCACTAATATTTGTTGTTATGCTTGGGCATATAGTTCTTGTAATGCTTGGAGGTGATTGTGTTTGGTGCACATGATGCACTATGAAGGTTTAAGAAAATTGCCTGTTGCTTTGCAGGACTCTGTTTGCTTTCAATTAATGGAATAAAGGTTGCTTTCAAACCAAAAAAAAAAATTTATTAAAAAGCCAAATGGAGGAGAGAGACAAAGGAAAAACACATCAGCACTGAGGGGGATGGGGTAAGGGAGGATCCCAGGATGTGGTGGGGTCCCGGGATGGTTAAAGATTGTGTATGTCCAGGTATCATATCCAACCTTCTCCTTTGGAGTACTGTGCAGTGTGTACTGCACTTCAGCAGGGCTAAACTGCAGAGGGACAGGTGTTGAATGCAATGCATACTGGGAGTGTGCAGTGCTGGACTATGATGGGGGAGGAATGGACTGCAGCGGGTACAGACAGGAGCCAGGAGGTTGATAAGAGTGTGTTGGCAGTGTCTGGGGGGGACACAGGAAAGAGTTGATACAGCGGCTGCAGGGGAGGGCGGGTGGCGTGCTACTCAGTTTGCAGTGCTAGTAGCACCTGGACCGTGTCCGCTTGGTGCTCCATAAAGTTTAAGAGCCGCTCCGTGGCTTCATTCTGGTGCACCGCATTCTCCTTTCGGTCCCTCTTCTCACTGTCTTGCCACTCCTTCAATTCTTGTTTTTTGTCCACAGAGTGCATAATGACATCACGCAGGAAGTCCTCTTTAGTTCTTCGTGGCTGCTCTCTAATTCTGCGCAGCCATTCAATCAGTGATAAAGAGGGAAGCTGGGCTCCCAAGGTCATATCTGTGAAGCCAAAATGCAAAGTATTACAGAAGCAGTATTGTTTGGAACACACAGACCACTGATTCAGTGATTTAAAACACGGCCGCTATTCACATACCTATCACTAACTGGCTGACCCCAGGCAAGCACACATGAGCCACAAGACCCCCAAAATGAAGAGTAACCACAGGGGCAGGGGAAATCAGTGTTCCAGGACTGTATTGTACACTGGGCATGTGGCTCTTGGGGAAAGCCAGCACTGTAGAGGGAGCCTTATAGTCATTACTGTCCCCACATTTTCCACAGGCTGTGTTCATTATGGAAGATACCTCTCTGCTGAGGGTGAGCAGGGAATCAAGGGAGGGTCTTCTTCAAGACTGCGGCTTCCGCCCTGGCCCCTATGTGGCTCACCTGTGTGCAGCAATGGTTCCCTTCCCTCCCCCCGGCTCCGTGACAGCAAAGTGATGCGGGAAAGTTATCCTTAACGGGGCAAGAAACAAAACAGCTCTGCCAAAGAACCTGCGTCAGCAGATTGCCCAGTATCTCCATGAAAGTTTCGTGGAGATCTCTGAGGCAGATTCCTGTGAAGTGAGGGAGTCAATCAACACCCTATCAATCCACTGCTCAGACTAGGCATGTGATGGTACGCGCATAATTCAGACACAAGCCTGCTTTCTGCAACCCTCCTGCTCCCAACAACTCGCTTCAGCAGCTCCCAAAATCAAAGCCACTAACCAGGGGCCTCCTCTCCTGTTTCCGCTTCGCAAGCTCCAACAGCTGTGACTGGCTAGCCTCCTTCGAGGTAGAGAAAAGCTCCTGGCTGCATGCATCTCTGACCTCTGAGTCATCCTCTGCCACTGAGTCCCCCCTCCCACTGCACATCCTCATCCAAGATTTCCTCCTCCTGACTCAGTCCACTCTCGATTGGCATGTGAGCCACTGAAGTATCCACAGTGGCCTTCACAGTGGTGGTGAGGTCGCTGCCAAGTTTCGCATCCAGCTCTTTGTAGAACCAGCAGCTCATCACGCAGCACCGGAGCGGCAGTTTGCCTCCCGCACCTTGTGGTTGGCATTCTGAAGGCTCCTTCACTTTGACCCTGCACTGCAGTGTGTCCCATTCATGGCCCCTTTCTGTCATGCATTGTGAAATCTGTCCGTAGGTATCATAATTCCTAAGGCTGGAGTGCATCTGGGACTGGACAGTCTTCTCTCCCCAAATGCTGATGAGGTTCAGCAGCTTGGCATTGCTACAAGTGAGGGATTGCCTGGTGCCTGGAGCAGACATGGTCACCTGGAAAGAGATGCTCAGACCGCTGCACGCATCACCGAGCAAACAGGAAGGGGACTTTCAAAATCCCCAAGGAACTTAAGGGGTGGAGCTCATGGTTGGTCACCTGAGGGCAGGGCAGTAGAGTTCAAACTGATGACCAGAGAGGCACAAGGAGCCATTCTCCCCATCCACAAAGAAGCAGGGCAGGATGTCTCAGGACTATTGTTAAGAGGGTGGATTGGTTTCTGCACTGGCTGGAGCTCCATAACCCAAGGTATATGTGGTCTGTCCACTAAAGAATATGGCCAGACACCATGCTGGCTAGTGCATATCTTGCTGTTTTTAAGCACATACTAAATTGGGGGCTATCCTGAAAACTATTCAGTGTCTGCACCAAACCTCAATGGGGCTCTGTGAGGAGTACATGGGTTTGCCTTTGTGGAACAATTTCTAGGATTAGGGCCAGAAAACATACTCTTCCCTGCCTCTCTTGTCCATGCTGAACTATCCTGCTACCTCTTGCTGGTTAGATCCAGAATTTGTCCTCACGTTTCCATTTTTTTGCTAGGATAAGAAAGATAGAGGGAGGCAGTGTAAAACAGAAGAATAAGTGAAGGGTTGTCAAGCTAGAAACCCTTTATTTTAATCCCAGATATGCTGTTGACCCACTGCGTGGTTTGGGGCAAGTCACATCACACCTCTGCCACACTTTCCTCCCTGATCTATAAAATGGTGACACTACTTACTTCCCTACGTCTGTTACAATTTCATACAGAGCTTTGAACATGTTAAATGCTATATAAGTGCTAATTATTATTTTCATTAGGAAATACAATCTGTCCTGCACAGCTTGCCATTTTCTACCTCCTCCACAGATCTGTAATTTTGTTAGACTATTTTCCAGTTCCCCACTCTCCCTTTTAAATAGATCACTTTTCCATTTTACTCTTCACTTACTGTAAATACAACTGAAGAATGCCTTGTTAGCTGAAATATTCTTCACAATTGAATATTCAGTATATCTAATTATGGTCTTAACTTGCTTATGCATATTTTTAGAGGTTTCCCAATCCTCCTCTCACTAGAATTTATATATATTCTTAGAGATGCTTTCTGTTTATAATTATTTTTACATTCCTACTTAAAAAAAAATGCATCTGTTGCTTTTTTTTCCCTTTGGACTGGACCAGGATGGATTTTAATTGCATCTCCAACTGTTTCTAAAATATTTTCCACTGTCTGGTACTAGATTCACCCCGCATAATAAAATTCTAGTCAAAACTTATTAGGGTATTTCATATTTCCTCCAAGTCAGCTTTCCTATGGCCCGGAACATTCACTTTGCTTCCTCTAACCTCAAGAATATTTTAAACTAATGATATTGTAATGTCCTGGGTGTTCCTTTACTTCAGCCTTATTAATCATACTTGGTGCATTTTCTAGGATGTGGTCCAAAATAGCTTCTAACCATCTGAATGCTTCAATAAACAGTATAAGAAAGCAACCCTGAAATACCTCTCAGATTATGTTCCCTCCTCATCATTTTTGCCTTGAGTTGTATCCAGATCAACATTTGAGTAATTAAAACCCTGCCAGGATCAAAGAGCTTGCTTGGTTACCTCATTCTTCAATGTATAAATCCATTTGCTGATCCTACTTTTTTATTATTATTTCAACTGCCCCAGTTATGTAAACTATAGCAGCAGCAGCATCGTAGAATCAATTTACCACCTTTACGGTCCTTAATTTCGATCCAAGTTCATGTCAGCCATAATATTTCTTCCCATAAAATCAATACTCTATATAATCATCTCTTCTTTCCATCAACCCTGTGGCAAATTTTGTATCCTGATATTGTAAGGGCTGTATTTGCCAAAAAAAGAGGTACACGAGGAATGTGGACTTTAAAAAAATCAAATATGCGCATGCAAGCGTAGGCTCACAAAGAGGAAGTGGGTTCAAATATGGCCTAGATACTCACAGCATCTTCAAAAGCAAATGCTCAGTTTTGCCTAACCTCCATAGCAGCGTCGGGGATTTGTACCTAGACCGCTCTCTGACAACAAGGGAAATCAATGGAAATGGTGGTGGCAGGTACAGATTTTTGTTCACCCCTATAAGTGGGTAGGTGAGAAAAGATGGACCAGCGACTAGAGTGACAAATCAAAAAACAGTAGAGCCCAGGATAATTAGATCTATGGTGCTGATGAACAGTTGGAAAGAGGAGGCATAGGGCCACGTTAATGACAAGGGAGCAGAATAATAGTTCTGAAAGGGTAACACTAAGTGAAGATCCGGAAGTTGGAAGAGTAAAGTAGTCAAGTTAAGGGGTGCATCAGTAGCAGGGTGCAGTTAGAGGGAGCCAGAGGACACAGAGGAGTGGAAACCGAGAGGGGTCAGACAGAAAGGCAGAGTGAGGATCTATACGTTTATTAAAGAATGTTGAGTTAGGAGCCCAGGGACGGTGAAGACAAGCAAGTTTGTGGAGGCATGACTGAAACAAGGGTGAAAGTCAATGAGCCAGTGTCTTTGTTCTCCTGGCATGTTGGTGCATCCATAAAGCAGAACAGCCATCAGAGTGACAAACAATACGAGAGACCCACCAGTCAACACAAGAGTTTGCAGCATTCACATAGGTGAAGAATGAGAAGAGAGGTTTTTTGACACACGCAAGCGTGTCCCTAGTTCTGTGCATATTTGTGTGTGTGAAGTACACTCCTGTGGCTGCATGCTCACCAGCCATTGAAAACCTAGCTTGATAGACAGCTCTTCTTATTTTCATATTTACAGGTTACTCCAATTCCGCATTCATACAATAGGTTCCTAGCATTCATTTCACTCTTCTCTCAGTTGACCTATTACTGTTACAGCCATGGTTGAACACCCGCTGTTGGACACTTGCCAGGCTGTTGTGTTTGGACCCAGCTGCTGGATCCATGCACTTTAAGTTCCCCTTTGGTTTGGGGAGGCTCAGAATACTGTCTTCCCTCTTTGGCTTCTAGGCTCACTCTCTGGGCAGAGATCGTGACAGTTACTTCTTCTCAGAAATGAATCCTAGGGGCCCAGCTGCCCTAACCTCCCTGCTCCCCCCCAAAACCCAAAAACAAACAAAACAAAAAATCACCCCACCTCTCCAGTAGCTTAAGCACTTCCTTTCCCAGAGCTCCACTGTTGTGGGCACTCTCGTTTATAATTTACTCCTTCAGGAATGCATGAATGTTGAAGCAAATAGATATCCCTTTTGCAAAGTCTGTGTCTAAAACAGTCACTCTTGCTTAGACAGCACAAAAGATATGTAGATCTCTGCAAAATAAGAAACACTGTATGCCATTCTCTGCCTGAGTTTTCTCAGCATTTCAAAACACTCTTTAGGGTTTGGTCAGAGTCCTCTGCCAAGTGCAGGATCCTTCCTCTCCCCCTTCTCCTGCACAGCCTTTGGTTCTGGTCTCTACTCCCTCTCCAAAATAGCTGGTGACAGACCCTTCCTTTCATAGACTTCTAGTTCCC
Organism: Trachemys scripta elegans; assembly: GCF_013100865.1. NCBI lineage: Eukaryota > Metazoa > Chordata > Testudines > Emydidae > Trachemys > Trachemys scripta. The sequence goes on along the minus strand of NC_048298.1, from coordinate 171,445,007 downwards.
TTTGTCAGGTGATACCCTGGTCAGCCCCCAAATCCCCTATCAAGTAAGAGAAGCCCACCCCATCAGGTGATCTATGCCTTAGTCACACCCACCTAGAGTGCATCATTTGCCTGGGGTGGTAGCTCTGTGTCCAAAGGTGCTTCCATTGTTAGCGGTTTGCTAGGTGCAGGAATTTCTCCTGACATCGCCTGAGTGTTCCAGTTCAATGTGGAGGCTACTAGGCCAAGGTGAAGGCACAGAACAATTTATTTTAAAAATGGAGTTTGTGGTTTGGTATAGACACACAGAGTGTTCAGAATGTCAAACAATTCATAAATTATACATAGACGTGTCCCCCAGTCAGTCAGTTACCATTTCACTTTCTGGTGCGAAAATTATCCTTTTGTAGATATTCCTGGCATGATCTACTGCAAGCAGTGCACACACTAAAATCAGTTCCCAAATGTTAACAGGAAGATTTGTGCTGTGCTGTGAGATACAGACAGTCCTCTTCAGGGTAATTCTGTTCCTTCCTAAAATCACTGCCAAGTAATCTTCCACATTAACAGCTAAGCTATTTTTTCTTACACAGTGTAGCTGGGAAGTAGAAAATATATTCTATACTACTAAGTAGTGATACAGAATTTAAAGAAGGCTCAGTGTATCAGAACATTGCTCTGCTCTAAATTTCAGCATCAAGATGTGGTGATGCCATTTACAAATGTCACAGGTGAGCAACACCTCCAATTGGAGATTGTGCTTTTTAATTCTTGCTACTCACATTTGCCTATGAAATAGCCCCCAATTGTCTAACAATATATCACATTGCCTACAAAAAGGCAAATATTGATGTCTCTTTCCCTGCATTACAGCTCCATCACTTCACTCATTACTAGCTAATAAGAGAAAACTATTGTACATTCCCTTCCTGTTTCAAAGTTCTAAGTATGAATCTACTTTTGAGTCTCTTGAGTCTCATTCTTTTCAATATGCACAACAAAGTACAGCAGCCTTGCTCTCTTAAGTTCTCTTGACTAACTGATCAACCCTCTCATTATTCTCTCTAAAATGTGGCCCTTGTTGAATAATCACTCTCCAATTAGCCTGGTGCTTTTTGACTTAAATTGTTGTCGACAAAGCACAGCAGTGGGTTCCATACTAGTAGAACATCTCTAGACTGCCTTTAGTGACTTCACTGCTTTCTCCTATTTCTCTTATGATAAGATGCAAGCCTTTCCTCTGAATTACCTTTAAGTGATACCAATGCCACCAGCTAGTTGGACACTGAATACTTCATTTATTCTTTCTAGGTTTTCCCTTATTTTTATCTTCTTGAAGTTCAGATGTAGTTATGGTCTTGAAACAAAACCCCTGACCTTGGAGAAATTCAGATTTGGATCTAAACTTCACAGACTATGCAATCCTAGAGTCTTAATATTCCAACAGTTCTGCAAGAAGGGAGTAACTTTTTTTTAATATATAAACAGAAATTCAGTGTTATTCAATGGAATTATCCCTGTATGTCAGGAAATCCCATGGCAGACAGGTGGAATTTTAAGGTGTCAGGACTACAACTTTATCAGGGACCAAGCTGAAACCCTATGGGAAATTTGGATGTTAATCTAACTTTGGAGGTTGGACCAACCTTTTCTTCAAAATCACATCGCTTTACAGTTATGTTTATCCTGAGTTTAACTTCCAGCAAATGCATCCTGCATCTCATACACCTAGTCGTTCGCAGAAGTGATCATGCTGGAGCAGCACAGACAAGACAGAGTAGACCAGAAAATCTGGCTCCTTGTTTCTTTGCATCACAGCTGACTGACAGCCTCTCCCAAAAACTATGCTATGTTTTTGTTAGGTCGGAGTACATCATAATTTGATATCAGCCGGTTGAGTGGGGCTCTTTACATGCAGATATATTTTCGCTGCTCTTTCTTCTTATTACAAACCACCTTAAGTCCCAAATGTAACTATCCCACATGAAGAAGTGTGGCATATCAGAGAAATGTAAGATAAAATACTGACTGCAATATATTTAACCCCTTCCAAGTTCAATAAAATAAATGGTAGTTATTCTTCTGAGTGTTGTTCCTTCGTCACTGGTGGCTGGGCCCAAAATTATCCTCTTCTGAGAAAGCAAGTATTTAAAGTAACAAAGGTTCACTTCCCTTTAGACAGTGCAAGATTCCTATTTGTTTATCTCCACTGGGGACACTACTACACAGGGAGCTGTCCACCCTCCTTCTGATTGGGTCCAAATATATTACTACTGGAGTTCGCAGATATTTTTCTAATAAAATTATTTCCAGTGAAAAATGGCTTTTTCTCTAAAATGAAAATTACATTAAAATTTATTTTTTGAAAAGTTCTGGGTTTTTTTCTGATGAAAAGTAAACTTTAAGGTTGGGGGGAATTCCTCCCCCCATTCCTTTTCCTCTCTTTCCTTTAATTTAATTTGTTTTTTTCCACTGGAAAAATTGACACCCTCCCACCAAATGGTAAAAAAAATTAGTGCAAATTTCCCCCCAAAAAATCCTGAAAACTTCTATGTGGAAATGTTTTTGAATTCCCCCTCCCTCATTTTTACCAGCTTTAGTTATTACTCTCACTCCTAACCCTTCTGATTGGATCCAAAACTAGAAAGTAGTGGGGCTGGAAAAATTATTTCACTGCTCTGAATATCCCCTCTCTGATTGCTAGATTCATACTGTAGCAGTTGGTGGAAAGGTGTTTGCTTCTTTCTTTGACAGAATGAAAGAGAAATGAAAGAGGCAGAAAGCTGGCTGGATTACCTTCACATTTCACAGTATTATTATTTGAAAGCCTTGGTATTCCAACAAAACTCATTTTAGCTAATTGTCAATTTTCCTGGACTAGGACAACTCAGTCCAGCGAGGTGACACAGATACAGGAGGTCCCTTCTCATTTCCAGCCCTCCAAGTGATAAAGCTTTGCAAAACCTATTTTGAAATGATTAATGGCAGTGGGAGGTAATTATAGGGTTTGACAAGAAGTTTGAAACTTTGGGGATAAAAGTGACTGTGAAGGTTTCAGTGAGGAAGTGAATCCCTGACAGGCACAATATGCTCATTATGAAAATTCTCTGAGAGATCTCAAATCCAGGCTAGATATGGGAGAACATATTTTATACATTAACCCCATTGCTGCTGTTGGCAGTTGCAACTTCCTTGTTCTTTGAAGGCTACTATCGTTCATAACTCACTAACTGTAGTCTCTCTGAGATGCCTTAGCAGACATATTGTGATCTCTTCCCCACAGGAAGACTTGGTGGGGGGAAGACAATCAGGTAGCTTATACCCCTGCAACAAGCATGTGCTGTGGACCTGCGGGATCAGTCGACGCTACGCGCGGTTCATGCAGCGCCTCATGGTCTCGGACACCATCCGATGGTCCAGGGACATCTATATCGAGCACATCACCGGCCCCTGACAGTACCAGGAGGCATAAGCCAGAGTGACATCGTTCTTCGACTATGAGAAAGGGACCAAGAGACTTTCTCCGTTGGATCATATGAACTGGAACCATAAACTCCCTGAACATTAAATCTCACCAAATAAGGGTCAATCCATCCTCATCATCATATCCACTCATTATACTCCACACCTGAACATAGCCACTTTATGAACTTCATACCCTCATATCTCAATACCTGTACTTTGACCCTCAACCTTTTACCCCGAATCAGGGATATTACAGATTATGTATTCCTTATGCCACCCAATCTTAAACCAAACTTTGCCCCCTCAATAATCTGTATGTTATTCCCTGATAACCAGAAACTTCTATGGTTAAACTCTGTACCGTTCACTTTTTTTTTAACATCATCTTAATAAAAGTTTTAAATCTGTTCATGGCACTGTTTATGATGGATCAGAAAATTCTACCTAGAACGCACCTGGTTATATTTGCTACTGTCATTTTTATTGTTTCAGGTTTTGGTAGCATTATGAATACATAATGAAGTGGGATACTCAGTTATGCATCCTGGAATCCTTATTTGGGGCTAAATTCTGAGAACTGGAGGAAAGCCTGATTAAAAATTTCATCCAAGGAAAAAGCTCTTAGGGATGGCAGGACTTTGGGTAGGAACCCTTAGCTCCAGTGAGTGCTGTAGGACATTCAAACCTGCATCATTCACCTACAGCTGGGCACTGTCAGGGAGGAGGCAAAGACCAGTCAGAACACTATTTCAGTTTATAAATCAACTGGCCTTGCTCCCACCACATCCCCTCCTCTTCAGAGAGTAACCAAGGAGACCTACTATGTGGTGCAAAGGGTGGAGTGCACGGTCCTTGTGTGGGGGGATGTCCACTATCTAGCAGTAGAGAAAACCCATTTCTGCTGTGTATTCATCTTACCCTAGCACTGCAGAGTTGGACCCTTAATGTCACTGCAGAAAATATATGCCATTCATGTGCCAATTTGTCCATCTCACAACTTGAATTTACACTCTCCAGCTGCTTTGTAACACTTTGGCAATGCAAAGCAACTGTAAGCCTGCCTTGCCCAGCTGGTTGTGTTTTGCTGCTTTGCATTGCTGGGGAGAAGCGAATCTGGCCCACTGTTTTGGTTTAGTTAACTGCAATGTGTATGCAACACGTAGAAACTAGAAAATTCAGAGTGGAAAAGTTTTCATGGGCCAGAATCTCTGCTGCACTCAATCAGCAAAGCCATTTACACCAGCTGAGGGTCTGTCCCATGGTATTCTACAGACTTTGTCCTGCCATAAAAAAATAAAGTTACATCAGGCCACTGTGTCACCAATTTCCCCAAATACATTATTTCTGTTTTCTTGCTAAAATTGTTTGTGGGAAATATTGAGCAGAGAGGACGTATTCCAGTATGCACTGGCATGGATTCATACTTGGACAGTCTAGGTAACATACGATAATGGAAGCTTATCAATGCAGGCTGGAACTCCCATGCACAGGGCCAGCACAAGGCCTATGTGCCACTTAATTCCCACTTATACCCTATTTTCAGGGCTTGAGTAAAATTTAGGTGATAGCCTTCTGCTGATCCTCTCTGCACAGGGATTAATTTCACCTTCAGAAAATAAAGTGACTGCTACTAGACAAGACTTAATTGACCAGTGAAGCCTTATCATGTTCCCATTGATGCCAGTGGGAGTTTTTGCCACTGATTGAAATAGGATTAAGACTGTGGTATAGTTTCAGAAATGTTATATACATTATATATTATATACACATACAGATAAATGAATTCCAACAGAATTGTATCAGTCTCTGTCATACTTAGGCCTGATCCAACCTCGATTAAAAGCAATGAAAATCTTTTCACTAACTTTAATGGAAGTTGGACTGGGCAATATTCTATCCTCTCTCTTCCATTAGTCTCCTGCTCTTTTTGCCTTCTATTGCCAGTTCTCTCTCTCTCCTCTCAGTTAATCCTACTGTTGTACTATGCAAAATAGGCTAGTCTGGACACAGAGCTCATTGTCAATCTCTGAAAAGAAGATCAGTGTGTGAACCCAAAACAGCACTTTTTTTGTAATTGACATGAAATGGGTGTCTTTCCCCAGGGTAGAAAGGACCAGAGACTGAAAGGGCATTGCTGCAGAAGGTATATTTGGGACCAATAAAGGAGGAAGTTTCATGGATGGGAAATATCTAGTCCTTATTTCCACTTTCACTCCCAGATATTTGGCATGTTAGACCAATAGAAGAAACTAATTATTATGGTTGCATGGATCAGGCAACCAATGCTTCAGAGTACACAAAGAAACAGCAATCCCAAATGACCGAACAGACTATAAGAAGATAGCACAAAATATAGAGTTCTAGTGGGAAGTTGAAGGTTTACTAGAGGAAAGTGTGCAAACACTTTTCTGTGAAAATATTTGTTTGAAAATTTAAATGAATTTGTTTCAGTTGTGTCTGCAGCCCTTTGTGTTCCCTTTTCAGAGTAGCCAATTCTTCTAGACAAATAGGCTCATTGAAAGCAGTTTCAATCAATTTAGTTTTTAAAAATTTTTGGGTTGGCCACCAAACCGGGGGCAGGGGGAAATAAATTATTTATTCAGCTCTACTCACACTGGCTTTGAATGATTTTAGATCACAGAATTCAGTTTTCAAATATTCACTGCCAAACCACAGAGTAAAACTTCAAGATATTTGTCAAATAAAACTAAAGTGACAATTTCCTCAGATTTAGACATCCATATATTTAATGTTCCAATAATAGCACAAGAGATTACATTCAGAGATATTATAAATTGAAAACTATTCGCTCATCTCTTGTATTTATAAGCTCAAAAATAACATGTTTAGGAGTCAGAGCATGTAACAGAATAAAGAATTTAAAACACTTCCCCCAAATTCAAGTGATCTGATTCCTCTCCTTGCTCAATAATAATTATTAAACACTTAAAAAACCCCGCTGTTGCAGAAACAATATATCCAATTGACAGACCATGAGTACATCATTTATTTCTTTAAGTTATTGATGAGCTTTCATAGCACCTTGTGATGCCACTTTGCTCTGCAAGTCATGAGTTATAACATCATTAACTCATAATAAATAATGTATACATAGTCCATTGGATAGCTAGCGCTATTCATCTAAATATATGCACATGTATATGCACTTTTTTTTGAGACAAAATGGTCGCCACATAAACGATGCTGTATTGATTTTAAGAGGTTCAGATGTACAGTGGAAAAAAGAATTGAGGGCATTACATTTTAGTCCTTTCTGTATTTGATATAAATAATCAAAATCTTGTTTTAACAGTCCTAATATAAAGAAGGAGGGTAAAGTTAAAAAGGAAATTTGTTTGACTGGTTGTGGGTGAACTCTGCACGCCACATAGCTTAAAGGGAATGGACATTAATTGAAATTGTAATTTGTCCATGAAAAAAAAAATAGTTGTAGATGGCGTTGGACTCTATGCTCAAGAAAAAGTGCCGACAACATGGCCTGCTGGGGATCATCTACAATGGTGGTTCCAATCCAATGTTGATATAACATAATTGTATATTTCAGGTACATCATCCCTTTTTTGTCCATGTTCAGCCTTTCATTCTAACTTAGAAAGACACCTGAATATTTGCAATCCTATAAGAGATTGATTGGCCTTTCCATAAAGGATCACCAAAAGATAAAGTTAAAGTTAGGGACTTTTTCTACACTCATTGGCCCAGGATGAATGATTACTCCACATTTCAAGATCTAATCAATGGGTCTGACACACCAGGGTAAAATCCAGACTAGTGAACACCTGCATTACCCCTGCCTTGCAACCTCAGGTGCCTAACAATGCCTTGCTGAAGTAGCTACCACCTAGGCTGCTCACAAACAGAACGGCCCTTCCAGCATGCAAGCCACACTCTGAGTGTCTATGTGTAACTGCAGCCTGCCAGCCACATTTGGGTTACATTCTGGCTCTGACCAGCCTAGGTCATGCTGCAGGGTGGCTCCAATATACCCTGAGTCTTAGATTTCCCCCCAGAAATGTACGTCCTGTACTGCCCAGCCCTCTCCTGGATAATACAAGTTATATTAAGTCTGTTATTCCTTTAAGAGAATAATGTGCACACAATTTGTCACCCCAAATGTAATTACCTAGACACTTCAATTTAAACACACTGGATTCGATAAAACAATAAAACAAGTTTATTAACTACAAAGAGATAGATTTTAAGTGAGTACAACTAATGAGGCATAAAAGTCATAAATGGTTACAAGAAAAATAAAGATAAAACATTTACTATTACCTAACAAACTATATAAGATTCAAGCAAAGTTTCTCACCACATGCTTTCAACAGTCTTACTGACCAAACCCTGTACATCAGGACCCCTTCTCCCAGAGTTCAACAAATGCTTCCTCTGTCATTTCAGGTGCAGGGAATGTGATTGGCAGGGAAAGAGAAGAGGGTCCCCCTCAGAGTGTTTGTCCATCCTTTTTACAGTTTCAGTCCCCCCATTGAAAAATATTTCTAGCTGGGCACTAGGAAATAGGAAGGCTTTGTGGAAGGATGGTCCCTCTTGTTTTTTTCTCACCAGTTTGAGCTTTTTTTGTTTCTCTTCCTGGTTGATGACTCAGACTACTGCTTAAATGCAAATTAAGCCGAGCACACATTCCTTTGTTTAGGGCAGGCCTGTTTGCCATCCTCAGTCTGGGCAGGGCTGTGGGGTTTGGAACATGTGTTAACACCATACAGTGGAATCTCATAACTTCACACACAATGTTGCCACACATTTTACCAGGATGATACTAACCAGCAAAGTGTGAGTTTTCAAATGATACCTTATAAGGCATACTTTGTACGAAGACAATAATGTGTAGGCTGTGAATACAGGAGTGTGTTCTGTCACAATGGGCCTATGGAAATTAATTACAACAGACATTATGAACATCTGTATTTTATTAAATAGAAATCATTTCCCCTCCTCCCACACTGAAATGCATTCATTTTTAGGTGATACACAGCAACCATACAATAGTACGCAACAGCTTAGGACATATGAGTAGTGATTTCTGCTTTCAAGGAAGATCAGGAAGAGATTATTGGTAAAGAATATTATATCCTTCCAAACAAACAAACAAAAAGGGTTTTTTTTCTTAAATTACATCACATAGCAGGGGTCTACATCATGCCTCAATATTGTATGTATTGTGTTCTTGACAATATTTCACTATGGGCTTTCATAAACTCTGATAAGATTTAGTACATCTGCCCTCAGAGTAACAATATGGTCTTTGCTTCTCCCTTGCTCTAGAGGAGAAGTAAGTTGCACCACCCTATACCTGCTGCAACTTACCCAAATCTCTATCCCTGCATACCCTCTCCTCCATCCCTATGTGAATGGGAGTAGCGGAGGCTGCTCTCTCTCATGCTGAAAACAAAATAAGTAAGTAATAAGTATGTACAGCTCCTCTTTAGAAAAGTGAACTAGGTGCTTAGAAGCAAAAATAGATACAGTTTAGCAACTGAAAGACAACTCAAATCAGTATTAAATCAAAAATAAGTATCTGATTGCCGTGCTGAAAGCCCCACATTGACTTCAGCAGGAGTTTTATTAGAATTAAGATGCAAGTTCATTTTGTTTTAAAAGTTCTATATTATACAGGTTGAAAAATATTCAAAGGCCCTGATGCCCAGTGTGATCTATCTTTATGTACACATGACGCTACACTGACGTCAAAGTGGATCTGACCACATGGATCCATTTGCAGGATCCAGGCCTAAATTAGTCCAGCATTAGCCCCCAATCCCATTGCATGGATCTGAGGGTTTTACTTAGCACAACAGGACGGCTATTGAACAGTTCTGATTCTATAATAAACTGAAAATCAGAATTTTAAATACTTTACTTTTGTACATCATTTTCTTTACATTTGAGCTTATCTAATGCAGTGTGCATCAAGCAATCAATTATAGTAGCAGACTAACAAAATCAAGCAAACATTCTTTGACATTTTCAGTATAAAACTAACTGGTTCAATCCCCAAAAGAACCCTATTCCTCTCCTCTTTAGAGTGACATCTGCCGTTATACCCAACAATTTTCAGTAGAAAGCAGAAGCCTGGCACCTCTCCAAAAATTAGATTTGCAACATTGCACTGAGACTGCAAGAACCTCACCTGAGCACCTCTGTCCATCTATCACCTGCCAGGCAACACTTGCAAATTGTTTACAGTCAACTGAGAAGAGATATATAAACTTGCCCAAATGAGGAAGATGTTGGATTTATACAGACAATTGACAAATGAGTTTGGAATGAGAATGTATAAGAATAGCCTACAGTGTGCCATTATGTCATGACATAAATATATGGCACCTACCCCCAACTGATGCCTGAGGCAAATGAACTGTGCTACCAACACAGGAGTCATTTCTCATATGTTGCAGGCTTTTTCCTTCATCTCTCATTCTACACCAATAATATAAAAAATGTCCTTATTAGAATGAGCACTTTATATTGCGCAATATGTATTCCAATGCAACAGGCTGATTACTCTAAACATCTATATAACAATTTAACATGTACCATTTTTCATGAATCAGTTTCAGTGCTACTGGTCTTGCATACTAATATACAAAACAGATACTCTCCTTATAATCTACTCTGTGGAAATATGCATAATCTAGAACATATCAGAGTCTAAAGACAAGTTGGAGCAGCCTCAAGACTGCTCTAACTTGCACTGGGGTTTCCACAGCCTGAAAGGGCTATCCCAATAGAAAGGAATAGCACACCACATTTTCCTTGCCATGTGCCCTATGTTGGGGAGCTGTAAGGAAGGTGACAAAGTCTGCAGCTTTGTACCACCCAGGGATATCTCCTATACTGGAAAGGAACAGTTAAGGCAGTTTAAGAACACCTATAGGCTACAATAGTAGCACAAAGGAGACATTTTGCAACAGAAAACTGGGCCAGATAGGGTGTATTTTCCTTTTGAGGAACAGATATAATTGCTATTATCTTATGGGAATTGGGCTTAATCATTAAGTAGAGACCACTTCACAATTAAGAGGGTTGAAATCATAACTAAATTTGAATAATTGATGTTAATTTCCATTTGCAGAGAAAAATATCACACTGCTGAATCCAAATACTGTATACTATTCTAGTCCTTTCTCTACAATCTTTTTGCCATAAATTGTAAGATGATGCTAACTGGAAGGCTTTGGACAGAATTTCTACACAGATCATAACCCATTATACCTCTTGGATCAAGAAGAATCCATCCTTGCATTAATCATTCTCCCAGTGCAATTTCTTTCCTTATTGGGTTATACAATTAACTTGAATGAAACTGAGTGTTATGCCTTGAAAACAAAACTAAATTAAAATGTACAGTCCATGTGCAGTCCATCAATTACAATGGGACAACCAATGGCTTGAAATAGTTTGTACAAGAGTTTCTGGTTGGAATAATAATATAATTAATTTTATGTACTCACCATTATAGTAGGAAATAAAATATTGTTTTAGTTATTCTCTCATTGTCATTGATGGGAAAGTACAGCATAAGCAAAATGAATATGCATCACAGTACCTTGTAATGTGTTGCCTACATGCGATGGTGACCATTAAAAAGTCAGGATTTGCCAGTAATTACAACAAAGTGTTTTTTGAGATTACTATCGTTCCCCCTCTTCCCCCCCTCCCCATGTTCAGCAATCACTACAGATACCTCCTCTTTTAACTTTGCAATAGCTTCATCTGTATTAAGGAGAAAAATGGACACTTGATTTTTGTATAAATTAGATAGGTAGACAGATGGATCTGAGTGATGACACTAGCTAATATCCTGAGTAAGAAATGTAAATAATTAGGAAACATTCCACAAAGAAACATAGCTGCCTGTCATATGAAAATGAGAGATGTCTCGGTTTCCCTGTTGTAGGGCATAGCTGTTCAATGAATTGGGATTATACAATTTTCTTCCGATACTAGGAAAAATTCAAGGGCCACACCTGCCTGATGCAAGATTCATGTCCTTTACTATCAATAGGCATTCTTTCTACTTACTTGCATTAAGCTCTGAATGTATGCCTTAGAAAATTATATAGGCTTATTTAGTTTACAATTAAAACAAAATCCATTCAATCTAATGTATACACAACCCATGCAGCATTTCAGAATTCTCATCCTTGAATAAGATTCTACAGGACACATCTTTTTCAAAGTTGTTCTCAAAATTTATATATAGAAGGGAGAACTAAACTCAGTAGAGAAAATCATACTGATGCACAAGGCATTTGTGATTTTAAGGCTCCACAGTCCATTCTTTTAAATATCTTCATATCAGACAACTCAGCAACTAAGGCAATGATTTATCAGTTGTGTAAAATTTCCTACCAATTTAAAATGTGGATACATCATAGAAACCAAAGCCTTGGTTTCATATGCTATGTGGTTTTACTTCAAGGAAGCTGGCTAACCTATATTATGTGCTGTGGGAGAAAGGTTTAAAGTATGTTTTCTGTAATTAGAAATTGGAACAAATAAAGAAATCAAATAATAACTCATACATTTATATTGGCTGCTTCATTCAAAAGACCCAAATATAGTGGGGCTTGAGGGAGCAGAGGTTTCCCACCTCAGTGAGTCTGCTCTTTGCTTCCCAAGCTACTAGCTGCTGCACTTCTTCAGAGGAGAACAACTGCTTGCTGATGAGTAGAAAAGCCGGGCTATGGCATTAGCTCCTCTCTCTTTCACCCCACCACCTTTTGGAGTGTCTTGTGCACGAAGTGTGCACAGTGAGCCATCTGAAGAGCACAGGAACTGCAGTTTTCTGTTTTTGCTGCCTGCTTTCCCAACCTCCATAGGCACACACTTGCAGATCAACAGGGCAAAATTTGGTCTTATAGACATATAGCACCATAATATAGAAGTCACTTCTAGAGTGTAGGCAAGAGTTTTATCATGTGCTAGTTAAAATGGGAGGTAGGGGAAATGTTGGTCAAGAAGACAAAAGGAATTATCTTCGCTTAACATAGTATCCTGGGATCTTTAAAGTGCATGGAAAGCAGACAGGACCTCTGTTTTTCAGGTCTTATCAAAGGACCACACAAGGCTCAGTTCCATTCTCACTAAAATTAAAGGAAGTTTTCCCATTGACAATAATGGGAACTAGACTGACCCCATAGCGAGAAGCATGACACTCAATTTATTTGCCTCTGAACAGAGAGGAATGGATGAGTCAGCAATATCATGGCCTCTTTGAAACTGGCCTAGCTCAAAGCACTCCAGCAAACTGTTAACACATCAGCAGGATGCATATGGACTGTTAGATCACAGCAGGCTAGTGCAAGGTATAATCACACTCTACCTTGCTGCAAACTAAATGTTCATGTAGACAAGCCCTGAGAGAAATGATTAAAACAAAACATCTGTATTGGCCTGAGTTTCCATTTACCTTGAGTTGTCATTTAACCCAGTATGAAATGAGTGGAAAGCAATTATAGAATAATACCATTCCAATAGGTTGCATTTTACATTCACTTAGCACTGGTATAAGTGACTGGATGCCTTCCAATCATACATTAAACAAGTTGACAAGCATTTGTGGTTATTTCTCCATTCCTTTCTCCAAGAGGAAAATGTGCATGTAAGGTTTGTTGCGGGGGTCGGGAAGCTGGTGTTGCATCTGAATCTACAGATTGCTGTAGAAACATCCAGAACAGAGAGAGTAATTATTATTGCACAAATAACTAGAAATAAGAGGATAAAATTATGAATGAGAAAAATGTAGGGTCAATATCAGGGAAAAAAAACCTTTTTGGAAGTGAAGTCTATTCAGGGGCAGAATTGTCTCCCCTCGAGAAGGTGCCAAAAGACCTATGACTTGAGCTATTTAAAGTTAGGACAGTGTGGTTGAGAATGTACTATAGGGAATGTACTGCTTTATCATCCTCATTTATTATGATGGATTGCCTGCTGTCATTATACATAGCACTATGCAAACACTGGAAGACAGTCCCTGCCCTAAGGTGCTTATCCTTTAAATCAGACACAGATAATAGAGTTCAGACACATAAAACACTAGTTGAGTCCAAAATGGAAGCTCTGCCAACATTTTTAATAGGATGGAGTTACTCTGGTTAAGCCATCTGAGGATTTGGGCTTCTCTTTAGTGGACTATTATTTAGCGTCTTCACTTAAGAATTATAATAAAAGATTTAACTAAAGAGAGACTATTGATTCTACAAGAAGATAGAGCTACAAGCATAATGAGCTCTGAGCTGAATGAAGAGCTGAGGAGTACTAAGTGTACTAAGCTAAACTGCTGTGGACTAATTTCCCCATGTAGACAAGCTTTAGAGACAAGAACAAATGAGAACAGAATGATAGGTATTTAAGCAGGATCCTTTGTCTGTCTTAGCTATTTACATTGCAAACTCTTTCTGTCAAATGATTTTGACAGAAAAATGCAATTCCCTCCAAATCAAAATTTTGTCAATTGTTTTTAATTTTCAATTGAGAAAGTTGGTTCATTTTGAACCAAATCAAAATTTTCCATTCGCTGAACTAAACTGAAACACAAAGCTGCATCTGCTTAAGGAGCATGGTGCCTCATGGGAGTTGTAGTTCAGGTTCCATATGTCTACATTCTTCCATATGGGCAAGGCTCCTTGGCCAAACTACATCTCCCATGCATGGTGGCCTCCCCCTGACAGAGTTGCATGTATAACATAGGAATCAAACCATAGGCAGATGCAATTCAATTCAGCAACCCAAAGCAAAATACTTCCTTTCAGTCATTTTGAAATTACACTTTGTTAGAAATATCAAAATGACACATTTCAATGCTTCCAAATGGAATTTTTTCGTTCTGTGAAAGAATTCCTTATTTTGACTTGTTATCCAGGTTCAAGATGAAAACAAATGTCAAAATATCAAAATTTCCCCTGGGATTAAAATTTTGATTTTTCACTCAGCTATAATGTACAGTGCCTACCATAATGAGTCCCTGATCATGGCTGAGTTTCTACCATATTACAAATAAATAATAAAAGTTCACCTAACTACTAACAGCCAGATTCTGGCTCTTTAGTCACAACTTGTTGTACTTTGCTCTACAATTAGTTTCACTGGAATAAATAGGACTACTTGATGAGTAAGGTGCTTCTCAGGGCAAGTGTAGTGGAATCTAGCTATAGCAATGTAAAAAGTGAATGTGAGAGCTGATTGTCTTTTTAAAGCCCCATCTCAAATAACTATCAAGCAAAAATAATGGTAAAACAGAATGAGGCAAATCAAATTAAGAAATCAAACTTAAAATAGCCCTCAAAATTGACTGGTCCTTCACAGAAAAATAGCATCCTCAATAGAAATCCTGTATTCATACCTTTAATTTAGGCTTAATTTTAATTGTGAGTGCTATTTCATTTTATTTATATGCATCAGCCTGTACCCAGATACATAGAGCACAGCATATATGGGCATACACAAAATAATATATCAATATTTTCATACAGTTATGTTATAACTACAAGATGGAATTTGATTGATTACAAGATTTGTGGACTTACTGATAACTGACAGATTGATTATCGAAGAATCATTAGTGACAGTGGTGTGTGTGGGTGTGTGGGTGTGTGTGTGTACAGCACAGAGGAAAGCATCCAAGTTGGTATAAATTGTAATATTAAAAGTTCTTACACATAGAAGTTATTTCTTAGCGTGGGCTTTTCATGCCTTTTTTTAAAAATAGTGTTATTACATAAACTATAAATTGCCATATAATTGCTAAAAATATTTTTACAATGACTCCAAAGTCCAAATTCTGCCCTCATTTATGCAAATACAACACATCAATGGGTGTGAATGGCCCTTTGGGATCAATTTTGCTATTTCTTCAAATATTTGAGTTAAGAAGGTGGATCACTCCTTGACATAGGGCAGTGGGATTTATTATGTTACTTTCTTGAGCAGCACTATGTGCAGATATCAATATAACTGGGTTCTCCCTCTTGACAATATAATTGTTTTTCTTGACAATATAACTGTTGACCCCATACCATACAGTACATAGACGCTCACATGAATCTCTGCTCAAGCATCTTTCTTGGGGATTTTTATCAACACATCTCTATTTCCATTTATAAAAATATTAAATCTGGGAATTCAGAAAACATTTTTTCTGAATAAGAGGACATTGGACAATTTTTTTCAAAAAATATTTTTGATTCTCCTGTTTTGTTTCCAACTGTTTGAAAATGCTTCCTTGAAACCAGACATGTTCAATGTTATAAAACATTACTGGAAGTTATTTAAATTTTTCAAATATAGAAACGTTGAATGAATTCCTCCTCCCCGTCCACACACACAAAGTCTTCACATTTTTCAGCCACCTCTGTTTAATTATAGTGATATTCTGATCGTAAAGATAGCATAAACATAACCGCATCAACGTCAGTTGCTTCCATACTACTCTTCCCAGAATTCTACAAGGACAAGTGTCAACATAATACAGTCTTAGGGTACCAAAAGCCCAATTTGTCACATTGTACAATTTCCAGCTGCATGCAAGATACTCATGTATATTAAAGACAAATTTTCATGGATGTAACTGGCCATTCTGTTGCCTAATATTGGGAGAAATAAAGAGAAGATTTGTTTAAAAATATCATTAAGCAGTTTTTACATCATGTTAATTCACATCTCTGACTCTTACAATTTCTGCTTTTACTCATACAACAAGGAGTCTGGTGGCACCTTAAAGACTAACAGATTTATTTGGGCATAAGCTTTCATGGGTAATACTACAGGACAGGCCCAACAAGGACAATAACAGAACACCACTGGCCATCACATACAGCCCCCAGCTAAAACCTCTCCAGCGCATTATCCACGATCTACAACCTATCCTGGAAAATGATCCTTCACTCTCATAGACCTTGGGAGGCAGGCCAGTCCTCGCTTACAGACAACCCCCCAACCTGAAGCAAATACTCACCAGCAACTACACACCACACCACATAAACACCAACCCAGGAACCAATCCCTGTAGCAAACCTCGTTGCCTACTCTGTCCCCATATCTACTCTGGCGACACCATCAGAGGACCCAACCACATCAGCCACACCATCAAGGGCTCATGCGCCTGCACATCCACTAATGTTATATATGCCATCATGTGCCAGCAATGCCCCTCTGCCATGTACATTGGCCAAACCGGATAGTCCCTCCGCAAAAGAATAAATGGACACAAATCGGACATTAGGAATGGTAACATACAAAAGCCAGTAAGTGAACACTTCAATCTCCCTGGTCATTCTATTACAGATTTAAAAGTCACTATCATTGAACAAAAAAACTTCAGAAACAGACTTCAAAGAGAAACAGCAGAACTAAAATTCATTTGCAAATTTAACACCATTAATCTGGGCTTGAATAGGGACTGGGAGTGGCTGGCTCATTACAGAAGCAGCTTTTCCTCTCCTGGAATTGACACCTCCTCATCTATTATTGGGAGTGGACTACATCCACCCTGATTGAATTGGCCCTGTCAACGCTGGTTCTCCACTTGTGAAGTAACTCCCTTTTCTCTATGTGTCAGTATATAATGCCTGCATCTGTAACTTTCACTCTATGCATCCGAAGAAGTGAGGTTTTTACCCACGAAAGCTTATGCCCAAATAAATCTGTTAGTCTTTAAGGTGCCACGAGACTCTTTGTTGTTTTTGTAGATACAGACTAACACGGCTACCCCCTGATGCTTTTACTCATGTGAGTCATAAGAAATGGCTTCACATTTTATGTAGTAAGGGATGAAATTTCAGATTAAAGTGAGCAAACAATTGATTTTTTGGTTCAGTCGCTGAACTGCAAACAAAAACAAAAAAAGAGAGCAGGTTCCTTCTGAACCTAAGATGAATTTTGTGTTTTTTTCCCCTCCCTAAAACAAAAAACTGTAAACATTTTATTTATGTTGAATGAAACACTTCAAAATGTTGTTTCAAAACATTTCCAACCAAATGGCTCCTTTCTAAAAGGAAATGTTGACATAGTTTGTTGAAAAAGTTGAACCAAATTCATGAATAGTTTTGGTTATCCTGCAACCACATTTTCAGCAAAATTACTGTTCAGCTAAAAAATTCCAACAAGTTTCCCCCCCATCCAGTTTTTCTGAAGTGACATGCTATAATGGGGCAGGCTCCATTCCCATCATCTGAGCCCCCACAAAACCTCTCAGACTCTGTCAGTAGGTGGCAGCTTTGTGTGACTGTATTTATATTCCTATCACCAAACACCAATATGGGTTTGTGCAGCAAAGTACTTACAGTGTTTCTTGCCCTATAGCCCTTTCTCACAGGGCCAAAGAGGAACAGAGGTCTCCCCTTTCTTGAGCTCTCAGAGCATACTGGGCTTAACTATCCCAGGTCCTAGAAGGATAGATAGATGGCTCACTGCCATTGGTCAATGGTCTAGGGAATATGGCTCAGCAGCAGTCCCAATGCAGAAGGAAGACTCAGGAACAGACATTGGCAGAAGGTTCAAGCCTCTATGGACATTAGGACATTGCTACAGTTTATGGTGATATTGGATTTGCTGGCTGTGGCTATTGAGCACCCTACTCTTTGTTAGAGAGTGGTAAAATCTCTCTCTTTTGTTCCATAGTTTTCATCCACCTCACACTGAAGTCTACAGTAAAACTCCTATTGTGACTCCACTGTTAGCTGCATCAGACCCATAGACACAGGGGGAAATTCCAGGCTCATCTTTGATAATGTTTTCATTTGCATGGAAAGTTTCATTCTGAATGCTGTGAAAACACAACAAACATGAAAGCAAGTGAAATTCAAATGTTTTAATTGCTGGGATTAATATATTGCATAGCTTTAAAACTACTAATTTAAATTACTAAGTCAAATAATTGCTTCCTGAATTGAAGAAGATACAGTACCTGATCCTGATCCTATGTTAGTGAGTTAATCGGAGCTTTGCCATCGACTTCAATGGGTATAGGATCAGACCTTTGTTGCATAAGAGAATTCATAGAAATATCAAATCAAATATATTCGTTATGAAACATGCCCATATACTCAAGTATACATTTACTGCATAAGTAATAGGGTCCTCAAATGAAGTACATGCAGTGGCAGTGCTTGAATTCAGGGACTATTCAGTAGGTGGTTTTCCCATACTATACTCTCTCCTCTGAGTTCTGGTGACTGAAAGAAGTTGGCAAAATGTCACAGCAGATGCTCATTTTTAGGAAAGAGACCATCACTTTCTTTGAGTAATGCATAATTCCATACAAATATAATCTTTTCTGAAATAAGTACCATAATAAATAAACATGATAAACAGTTTTTAAATATGATCAGCAACTTGATCATACACATCATACAAACCACAAATCAATTATCCAGGAGACTGACATTTTATTTGTAACTAGAATGAAACCAGTGTCAAATAACATATATGCTGGTAACTACAGAACAGCTGTCATTTTGCTATGACTGTTGACATAATTTTGGAGATAAGAAGATTCAGAGATTTTGTTCATGTTTTTGAGCTAAACAGAGACAGGATTATAGATTTAACTATAAACATAAGCTGGAAGCTGGATATGGCCTTAGCATAAAGTCTTATAGCAAGCATTTTCTAAAAACATTCAGAAAATTCTATTCTACGTTTAATTCATGATAGCTGTAGTATTAGGAATACTGCTGCAAAATCCTACCTCAATGCCTCAAAGTGGTGCAGCTGACAGTGAGGATAATGAAGCATATTCTTTAGTAGGTTCAACCATGTTATTAAGGTGTCAGACTACCAACCCAGGGAGAAGATAACTGTCCTCCTTGAGATTGGGTGCTAGCTAAGTTGAGGAGGTAAACACAACACTGACAGCATAGCCAGTGGTGGGATGAAGAAATAGCTAAAACAAAATGAATAAATGGGCCCCAGCTCCTTCTGCGCTCCTCAATCCATTCTACAATGGTGGTGGGGAGTTCAATGGATGCGAGGCTGTTAAGAATCTCAGTGGCCAGGAAAATAACTGCCCTCTCAGTGTGCACCTATAACTGCAGGACACTGATGAGAGATGATTCGATCAACCATCTAATGGAGGAGAAGGCAAGGACAGCCTGCAACATTCTCGGTCTCTGCGAAACATGATGAAGAAAGGAGATGGAAGTGCAGTGGAAAGACAAAATACCATCATGTTGGGAAAAGGAGAAAGCGTGAGAACCATTGGAGGAATTGGCTTCATCGTCAACAAGGAATGGATTCCAAAAATCACCTCCTGCAAGTTCAAGTCATCGTGTATCAGAGTGCTACACCTCCAACTGAACAAGAACAGCACCCTCAGGATTATTCAGATCTGTGCTCCCACAAGCAAAGATGACAATGTGGAAGAATTCTATCAGGAGCTCGAGGAAACCCTCACTCAAAAATCCGCATATACAATTTCAATGGGAGATTTCAATGTCAACACTGGAAGAGGGAAAGAAGGTGAAAAGGTCATTTGAAGGTATGGCATCAGAGAACAGAATCCATGAGGAGAGCGACTGGCAACTCTGGCAGAGACAAAAGAAATGATCAGGAAGGTGAACTCTCGCAAAGAAAGAAAGCAGGTTGGTGCGCATTCAATTCTATCAGGATGTCCGCCAAGGACAAATCAACAAGGCAACAGGTGCCAGGCTCTTCAACTCAACAGTATGGCCAGCAATGTTGTACAGCAGCATAATATGGGCACTGACGAAGACAGAGAAGCAGCAACTGTCTGTCACAGAGAGGGCAATGGAAAGAAGAATTCTGGGAATTTCAATCCCGCGATCGAGTCCCCAATGAAGTGATCAGACAGCAGAGTGTAGTGCAGGACATCATTGTTGAGAGCAGGCATAGTAAAATGCAATGGGCCAGGCATATAGCGAGGCTCATTGATGGACTGCAGCTGTTGTCGAGTGGTACTCATGGGAACTGAAACAATGACTTGACCAACCTCCAAAGAGATGGGAAGATTTTATCATGAAAAGGCATGGCCACACATGGAGAAGGAAGGCCAGGATATGAGAAGAATGGAAGAAGTCTTGTGATCGGTGCAATGTATGGGGTGAAGAACCGATTGATCAAGGTGATTAGGGATACTACAGCCAATGTTTCACCTTCACTTTCATTATTAACCTCTATTTTCATAGAATTACAAAACAACTAGAAAATATGACTTCCGCTTGAGAAATTTAGCATATAGAGTCTCACAGTCAGACCAATTCTTTTTAAATTAGATAAACCATTTTTAAGTTTAAATAAGGAGAAACTATGATAGGTCATTTTAAACATTTAAACTCCTTTAACTAAAAGGAGGCTTTATTGTTATAGTGACATTGGGAGATCCAACATCCATAACACACAAATCAAATGCCAATGAAGACTGCTGGCCAAATTCATTCTTGGTGTATAGGGACAACTCCACTGATGACAGTGACGTTACATCTCTTTACACCAGGGCTGAGTTTAGCTCAGACATGAGAATCAAGCATCTTACATTTAAAGAATCATACTTGACAATTTCACAAACAGACATGGGTCCAATGTGAGAAAAATATCAAACTCCAGTGCATCCTCCCTTTCAAATATTACATAAGGATTTCTAGTTGCTGGTTAAAGTAAGCAACCATATTAAAGGACATGCTAGTCATGTGAACAATATACAGATCCTGCATTTCACCTTTTATTAAATTTTTGCAATATAAAGCTTCTGGTTTGAAATATGGCATTCATCAAACAAATAAAAACATACTATGGGCCTGATCCAAAGCTCACTGGAGTCAATAGAAAGACTCCCACTGACTCTGGTGAGCCCTGGATCAGGGCCTATGGGAATTTCTAAATACCTCTTCCTACAATTCTCCTGGAAAAAAGTGATATTACAAGCTTTTATAGGGCACCTTTTTGTAGGGTGTAAATAGAGATATCATGCACCATTGCTGCCCTCAGCTTTGGCCAATAAGCAGTTTTCCCTCAGACAAGCTGAACCCTCTGACAGATAAGATGATTATTTTGCCTTTTTTTTGGACATCTGTCAATTTCTAACTCTGACCACTGAACACATAGCTACTGTTTGTTCTCCAAACAGTTTCTCTGTAGTGGCTGATGCAGCTGCAGTGGTGGATCTGCCAACCTGAGTCTGCTATTACTGCACCTGGAGTTTTTCCTGTGTGTGAGACTAGGTGGTGGTCAGGTTTTACTTTGGGAGAAACTGGATGCAGTCCTAGCCAAACTCGGACAGCTGCCAGTTATGTAAAAGACAGAGCAGCTGTGGGCATGGAGTTGTTTATGATTTGCACCAGTGCAGTGGAGTAGTAAGTATAGTACAGCAGTGGTTCTCAAAGCCGGTCTGCCGCTTGTTCAGGGAAAGCCCCTGGCGGGCCGGGCCGGTTTGTTTACCTACCGCATCTGCCGTTTCGGCCGATCGCGGCTCCCACTGGCCGCGGTTTGCCGCTCCAGGCCAATGGGGGCTGCGGGAAGTGGCACAGGCCAAGGGATGTGCTGGCCACCGCTTCCCGCAGCCCCCATTGGCCTGGAGCTGTGAACCGTGCCTAGTGGGAGCCGCGATAGGCCAAACCTGCGAACCCAGCAGGTAAACAAACTGGCCCGGCCCACCAGGGGCTTTCCCTGAATAAGAGGCAGACCGGCTTTGAGAACCACTGACCTACCAGATGTCCACAGCTCTCTACAAACTCCTTGGCCCTTTACCTGAGAACCGGGTGATCTGCAATCTATCACAGACCCATCATGTAAGAAGTGGCTAATATGTCACAATTGTGCTAAGACTACCTCCCTTAAAGAGCCATCCCACCCTGAGACAGAAGCACACTTCAATGGCTTCCACTGAAGTAACATAAACTCTCTTATTTGAGGTATATTGCTTCTCTCAGATCAGCATGAGAGATGTCAGCTCTGATTTTCTGCTAAACCCAACATGAGAGGAGCTTTCACTGATGTCCAAATGAGTTCCGCACATGCAGTGAGAGCAGAATTGAGGAACAGCAAAGCTTATCATACAAAGCTAATTTGACTGTCAAGTTCTGTTTATCTAAAAAACAAAGCCAATAGAAACTTTTTTTGTAGGGGGTGGGGTGTCAAAAATGTTGAAATTAGAATTTTTTTAAACAACTCTTTTAGCTAAAAGGAGATTTCTCCCAATGTTGCCCAAATCCTGGGCAGAAGCACACAGCCCAAGTAATCTGGTCTGGGACGGTGGGAGGAAATTTCCCCAAAAGGCTACTGAAGTGCTCTCTAATCTCCAAAAGCCCCAACATTCTCCTTCAGAAAGAGGGAACTCAGAAGAATCACACAGCAGAGATCCACTCTTTCCACTGGCCCTTTGCAAACTCCCATAGAGCATTCTGGACTTAATTCTCAAGAAAGAGAAAATTATTATTCAACCTACTGCCATTTAAGTGAATGGAGCTATGCTGATTTACAGCAATTGAGGATCTTAATTGTTCTGGTTTTAATGTTCTTTCTGGATTGTTGGACTTTTTTGTGTGTGTGTGTGTGTTCTTTTAGTGACATTTTTTTTCCATTCCTCAAGAAAATTCTCTGTACTCAATGTGATTGTACCATCACTAAGGCTGGTCTTTTGTCATGGGAAACACAAATTCCAGGATTAAATATATATATATCAATTATTTGGCTTTTGGTGACTTGTGAATGAGCAGAAATATTGCACTGAAACATCACAGAGACTTTAGAGCTTTAAATTTATAACTGTGAGTTCTATTAAACGCTAATGGAGAGCAAGAGTTCAGGGACATTAGCGTGGCAACACAAAGATCAGTGGACTCTCATATTAAGATCTCTAATTCATGTAAATAGCCACAAAATTCTCCTTTTGCAGTAAATTCAAACAAACAAGGACATTTCTTTGTTTAAAAGCCTGAGAGCTGGATTTGGTTTACAAAGGTTTGTCTGTCAGCTGCAAGGCATGAATGTAATTCTTAGAATTTTTATCCTGACTATGCTCAGATCTGCATGAGAGATGTCAGCACCTTTTCTTAGAATTCAGTGACGTACCTCCATTCCTAAGCCTTGCAGAGTGGCCAGAAGCATTAAGGCTGGGAGATCTTTTTTGGAGTGGAATTGGTTTCAGCTTGACACAATTGTGCTTATCTGAACAAATATGATCTAAGTTTAGTATGGGCCAAAAGATTTATGAATTACACAAGTAAACTGTGTAAAGAAAAACAATGTCAAAGGAAAATTTTATCAAAGTTCACAAAGTTAAAAAGCAATACAGTTTTCAGCGTTTGCAGTTATTATGGTAGATCAGTTTAATAGGATCAGTATTTTTGTGCTTAGGTGTTTAATGTGGCAAGAAGAAAGAGGGGGGCATACTGTAGGGTTCCCAAAGCTAAAAGATTTTTTACCATGTGAATTAGAGCACCCTGGGAAATAAAACAATTATCTTAGTTCCTCATGCCTACTTTGCCCCTCCTGATCGGATAAAGCAGTATAAGGGCCCCCTGTAACAGGGTACTGGCCATTTAAGTCCTGAGTAGATAGCTACCCTGTTCTCTGTGCCCAGGAAAAGTGGATGAAGGCCATGAGCAGTCATCTGGAGACAGGAAACTGGTCTCAGGGAACAGTCCATGTGTGGAAGAGGGAAGGTGTAGGAAAAGGCCAAGCGCCTTGTAGAGTGGATAAGACAAGGCTCCCCTCTCTCCCAGCCAAACACAGACAAGTGTTTGGGGTTATTAGAGCCACCTTGGAAGGATTAAGTGACTGACTAGATGACTAGGTAGCAGGGCCAGTGCTACCATTAAGGCAAACTAGGCGGTTGCCTAGGGCGCCAAGATTTGGGGGCGCCAAAATGCACTGCCCCCAATTTTTTTATTATTTTTTTTACAGAGTTCTTGGGCTGGGATGCCCGTGGCACGCTGACATGTGCGGCTCAGACGCCCTCTCCCAGCACAGTTGCCGCTCCACTTCTCCCGCCTCCCAAACTTGCGGCACCAATCGGCTGTTTGGCACCACAAGCCTGGGAGGGGAGGAGAATTAGAGTGGGGGCAGTGTGCTCAGGGAGGAGGCGGAACAGAGGTGAGCTGGGGTGGGGAGCTGCCACATGACTCCCTGGGCTGGGGGGGTGGGGAGTTGCAACGGGGGTGCCTCAGGGCAGGGGGGGGGAGAGCTGCCGCAGGGCTCCCCACCCCAGCTCACCTCTGCTACGCCCCCTCCTGTGCACACCATCGCTGTTCCACTTCTCCTGCCTCCCAGGCTTGTGGCGCCAATCACCTGTTTGGCGCCGCAAGCCTGGGAGGGGAGGAGAATTAGAGCAGGGGCGGTGTGCTCGGGGAGGAGGCGAAGCAGAGGTGAGCTGGTGTGGGGAGCTACTGCATGGCTCCCCGGGGGTGGAGCTGCCGTGGGGTGGGGGGCGGGGAGCTGCTGCAGGGCTGCGGGGGGGGGCGCAAGGTGGAAGTTTCGCCTAGGGCGCGAAACTTCCTTGCACCGGCCCTGCTAGGCAGGTGAATGAAAAGGAGGTTCCATGCCAGTCAGATGCAACTGCAGGGGGGGAAAGAAGTGTCAAAGTTAGACTTAGGACTCATAGTTTGTCAGACCACTCTGTTTTATTAGCACAGCGCTCTGCTAATACATTCAGATAATGTGAGCCTCCATGCAAGATTCAAACAGTCTTATTTATACAGATAAAAGGGTGTAAACTAAACAAAGGGACAGAGAGAGCAAAATTGTAAAATATGCATGGAGCACAATATGCATAACCTGCTTCCTTGTTAACTCTTATCGATCTAAGACTAATGCTTCACCAATTGCCCTTAAGTGGCAAGTTAAGCAGTTAATGTCTGCTTTCCTGCTCCCCTGGCTTGCAGCATTTCTCATTTCTACTTAAAGGTACATACAGCATTCTTTAATTCATTCTATTTCTTTAATATAATTCATTTCACTTTCACAGAAGTCAACCAGAGCACAGCCTCAGGAAGGAGGGTTATGCAAGCCCTAGCTTCAGGAGTGAGTGTCAGCCTGGGGACGCCAGGACTTAAAGCAGTATACACAGCCCCAGGAAGGACGGCTGTGAAATCTTGAAAGAGGGAGGGAGGCGAAACGCCTGGACTGGGAAAACACAGGCTCCAAAAGGATGGGCTGTGCAACCCATAAAACTAAAATTGGAGATTAGTAATCTGAATAAAGTAGACCACCAAGAAAGGGGAAATATTGTGTTAAAGACTCTGGGTGTATATGAATTATTTTGAGTCTCAGAGGGAGAATGATGCAGAAAATCTGAAGGACTACCCCAGGCCACTAAGGGGTGCCCTGGGATGATACCTATCTACCACACTAAAAGCGTTTGATCCATGCAGGGGAGAATTTCCCTGATGCAGGAACTGAGGAAGAGAGCCACAAGCCATCCTCTAAGAACTCCCTTATAAACCTTGGAATTGTGGGCGAGGCTAGGGGAGGGAGGAGAGTGTCAGGGATGAGGCTATGGCACACAACACTGCTGAGATTCTGTGCAGCACTGTTGCCCATACACAGGCCAGGGAGGTTGCCATAATTTAGACAGCCCAGATTCATGAGGACACACAAGTGGCTTCAAGCTACCTTAGCCTCAACCTCATCCCCTGAGCTGAGTGATCTGTTCTCTGCTCCATTTCTAATTGATGCAGCACAGACTCTCCCCCTGACCGCCTACCATCTTCACCATATAAATTACACAAATGAAAGTGTGACCACTGATGGCATAGGGTAAAACAAACATTTTCCTTACAACAGAGCACCATATTAAAAAATTATACTCTCTTGTTCAAGTCACTGTCACTGTGATGAAATCTGTTTCTGAATATTTCTAAAACCAAAAACTAAAGAGGAAAGTTGGATCCCTTCCAGCCATCCAAGTTTAACTTCCAACCTCCACACATCACTGTATACACAGAGAGAATATGTATAGATACACAACACACCCACACGCTTCTCCACGCCGTGTTGCCCAGGAGCAGAGAACAGAGTACAGGTGGCCTCATAATAGTGTACATAAAAATGACAATCATTGTATGCTTGTAAAATAATCTGCAATGTCAGATGCACCCCCATCTGTGTCACTCATTACTACTGCTTTCTGCAGCGCTGCTATCGGCACTAATCCAGTGTCTCATTGTTGGAGAAATCACAAGAGGGGGAACTTGGCTTTACAAGAGAGAGGTTGAAACCATTCCTGCTATCAACTCTGACATAAGCCCCTAGGCTGGACTAAGGCATGGTATCCAAATGGTGTCTCCTGCTGTTATATAATTGTAGACATATCTGAAGGGAATGCTGTCAACTGTTTATTTGTCAGTGGCCAATGTGCTGAAGTAACTCTCAAGGCCAGAAAATGGTTTGTGCGGCCATGAGGGGAGAATTAAAGATCCCATTGACTCAAGCTTGCTTGAAACATTCACCTCCACAGCTGTCATTGGCTTGGTATGCCACAAAATCCTTAGAGAAAGGTTCCGCATTAATCAATCACCTAGCCAGTGAACTAACATCTACAGCATTGACAGAGAACAATTATAAATGGGTAAAACCTCAGGAGAAACAAAAAACCTTTGTCACTATTTGGTGAAGATTAGCCTTTAGGTTACAGTTATCATAGTCCTCTAAATATCATAGCATAATGTATTCTGCTTACTACTGAAAGTGGATTGAATGTGCCCAGTGTAAAATTATAACTGAGTGCATTTCCCATGACTTTGCTGAAAACAGACAGGTGCCTTTTTTTTTTTTTTTAAACAGAAAACATTTCCTCACATTAACAAGAGCTAGTGAAGAATGCTTCCTGGTAACTAAGACAGGCTCTGGCAGCTTCATTAGTAAGTGATAGACCAGGGCCCAATTTCCTTTCTTTATTGTATACAACTATATTTTAATTATGAAGGAAAAGTTAGAAGAAACCGCTGCAGAATAACATTAACAATTATGAATGAGTTTAAATGCTGGAAGACTTAAAGGAGCTTCAATTACATTATTTTGAAATAAGAGAAAAATTTCATAAAAGTAAATACCAATAATTTGAATAGAAAAGATAGCTTGTTACAAATATGCTGTCAACCTTTATCCTATGTTACATGTGCATACAATACTTTGCTTGCTAGCCAGCACATATCCAATAGCACTGTCAGATGAACAAAGAATTGGAGTAATGATTATAGATCGAGAGTGAGCTACACAGGGTGCTACCTGTCTAGTTTCATATTTGTGAGGCCCAACAAAACCTAGGAATGGTTCTGTACAAATATGGTTATTTCAACAAATATTTGACATTTTTCAAACATAGCATTCTGACATACCAAATGTCATTAAAACCATGGCGACCAAATGCCTTAATTTGTATTTAAGCGGTAAACAGAGTCATCAAGCAAGAAGGGGGAAGGGAGAAACTACTGTGGGAAAAAACAACAACAGGAAACATCCTTCCACACAGACTGTCTCCTGGTTCTCAGCTGGAAATGGTTTTAAAGAGGGAGACTAAAACTTGAGCAAACAAACACCCCAAGACACCTCTCCTTTCTCTCCTGAGAACACAAAAGACGCAGCCATTAGACTCTGAGGAAGAGGTCCTGACCTGAAGAATTTGGTCAGTAATGCTGTTGGAAGCATGTGATGAGAAACTTTGCTTTAAATCTAATATAGTTTTTTAAGTTTGGCACTAGAAAGCGTTTCATCTTTATTTTTCTTTTAACCGTTTCTGACTTTTATGCCTCATTAATTGTACTCAAAATCTCTCTCTTTGTAGTTAATAAACTTGTTTTATTGTTTTATCTAATCTGGTGTATTTAAGTTGAAGTGTCAGGTAACTCCATTTAAAAGGGTAAGCTGGTGTATATTATTCCCTTAAACTTTAAGGCTTAAAGGAATAACGGACTTAATATATGTGGACTGTCCAGGAGATAGCTGGGCAGTACAAGACATACATTTTGGGGAGAAAATCTGGGACTGGGATTGTGTGTGGTCACGCTGCAGTGTAACCTAGGCTGGCAAAGCCAAAGTGTAACCCAAGTGTTGCTGGTGGATTGCAGTTACACACAGACACTCAGGGTGTGACTTGCATTCTGGAAGGGTGTTTGTGAGCAACCCAGTGGGCAGCTACTGCAGCAAAGCATTGTAAGGCACCCAAGGTTGCCGGGCAGGTGACATAGTCCTTCACTGGTCTGGATTGTACCCTGGTATGCCACAATCAATTGAAAAGAACAAGGGACAATGTAAAGAGATGAATGAGCTTTTTTAAAATAGTATATAATGTAATTAGAGGTGACGGGTTGGATCACAGAAACTCCCTTGGGAGCTGCCACCCGATGTGCAAAGACTACCCCTGCTTCTGTTTTCCCTGCCAGCTCAGGACTCCAGCACCCTGTCTTGCTGAGCCAGACACTCCTGTCTGGCTCCAGACACAGATCCAGGGTCTGAATCACCTGTCCCAAAGCTGCAAGTTTACCTGAAAACAGCTCACAGTAATGTGCTTGTCTTTAGCACTCAGATGCCCATGTAATTAGAGACTGCCTCATAATGCTTACACAGCAGTAGGCAAATCCAGGTTGCACAAGCAACCTAATTCGGACATTTCCTAACTTTTGAGTGCTTGACTCTGCCACCTTATTAATGTTATTTTGATGTACACCTCTACCCCGATATAACGCTTTCCTTGGGAGCCAAAAATCTTACTGCGTTACAGGTGAAACCCTGTTATATCAAACTTGCTTTGATCCGCCGGAGTGCGCAGCTCCCCACCCCCCACACACTGGAGCGCTGCTTTACCACATTATATCTGAATTCATGTTATATCAGGTGCGTTATATCGGGGTAGAGGTGTAGTTTATTGTTTACAATTTTCTATTTTTAGAAAAGACAAACAGAAATTCCCTCATATGACAACATATTGACACCCACATGGGTTATCAGCAGGGTTTGAAACCTTTAGATCCACCATACATTCCTACCAGGCTTATAGTAGTATGTATATCATTGACCCAGAATTGAGCTAGAATAATTTGCTATTCAAATTTGTCTGTTACTGAATTATAAATATGACTGAATTTAGCAATACATTTATGTCAGCATTACTGCTGCCAGCAGTGGGTTTTCAGGAGCAGATTGACACACTGACTAAGTCCATAATTTTCACAGTTTGAGTTTCCATGATTTGTCATGCCACTCTGATTGGTTTGGCACATTGGCAAAGTGCAGAATTGTTTCCATGTCACAAATTCCATCTCCTGATTTTTCATGCGTATTCTGAACAATTGACAAAACACAGCAGACTGGCTGAGCTCATACTCACCAATGTTTAGTCTTTGCATTAACTGCCCAGGAATGTGCTAGCAATCATCATTCAGACAGAATAATTTTGTTATGATCTTGAGGCTTTATGAATTCTCCTCTTTGTGCTACTATATTTTTGCTTCATGTATTTTTAAAAAGCTATTAACAGATTATATTGACCCTGCAGGTAAAGTCAAGATTCCCTTTTAGATCTCAGTGTAAATGTGTTTCACATCTCCTCACACATGCCATGGGCTACAACCTGTGAACTGCTGAGCATCCTCATGGCCACTGAAGGCAGTGGGAGTTGAAGGTGCTCAGTGCCTCGCAAGATCGAGTCCCTGATGTCTAAAACGGAGCTACATTTATTTTCACCAGCTGAGAATCTGAACTTCTGAGTCAAAATGACATTTTTATTGTACTGTACGAGCTTCCTTGTGTAAACAGGATTTACTGTGCTCCTAGTAGAGACAAAACAGCAGAACAAAAAGAGGACTGGAAAGAAGAGAGGGGAGACAGCAGAGGAATAGGAGGAAAGAGACATAAAAGTGGGAAGAGAATGAAATCAACAAGGCTAGTTTAAACCAGGGCTCTCACTCATACACAACCATCCTCCCTCCACTTACAACAGAATTCTAACACAGCATTCCCTCCCCTTATTGTCCCCAGGCTCCCTAATTGCAGGATACTTCTGAATGCTTAGTGTGATGAAATGTTGAATAATATGATACAGTTTAGACACTATGTGGCACTGTGTGTAAAATATCTCATTTAAACTAACCTCAGCCATATCTGGCAGAGCATTAAGGGATCTTACACTGAACACATCTGATGTGTATATGCAAGCTCTGTAGCAAGTCCATGCCTAGTACAGGAGCATGACATGGTGGCAGAAGTAAACTAATCAGAAGGAAAACAGCAACAAAGGTTGCAGGGTCTCAACAACATGTCACTCTTCAATGCCCCAGACAATTTCAACAATGACAAACTTTCACAATGGGCAGACTGGAAGTAATATTTTGCAAAATTTTGAACTGCAAACAAACTCCACAAAGAAACTGGAGACATAGAGCTATGGGGAAACCTATGCTATGGGGAAACAGGCAGGCATATTTTTAAATTCTCTGACTTTACTGAAGACTGTCACAAAGATGACTATGAAAGGGTTGTGGCTACGTTTGATACATACTTTATACCTCAGCAATATGTGATTTATGAAACAGCATAATTTCACCAGAGAATTAAACAACCAGGGAGAAATATTGACTGTTTTAGAAGAGCTCTGCATACTTTGTCTGAACACTGATTTGGGGAAGGCAAAACATGAAAATATTGGAGACAGGCTGGCTATAGGGTTAACAGATAAAAACATTTCACAGCAGCTACAATTGAAGAGAGAGTTAACCCTAATCACAGCTACCCACATGGCAAAGCAGTCGGAGCTAGTGAGACAGCAAAACCAAAATAACTTACCTGTGAAGGGGTCAGCTTACCACTTGGTACCTCCTCATGGTCAGGTGTAGCTTCACAGCTAGCTCGCTCGCTCTCTCCCAGGGACTATGGCCGCTGGCTGCTCCACCTCTGTGGTGGCCTGCCTCCTTCTTGACTTGGCCCTCTGGCCAAGTCACTTCCAAGACCATCCCCTTCCAGGGTAGTCCATAAACAAAATCAAGGGGAATTTGCACAGAGTTTGTATGAGAGAGGAGGAAATGCCTCCGTCTCAGGTTGTATCATAGTCAAGTCTTCCCTTCCCTCCGCGAGGGGCCTTCAGGCAGTGATTGTCTTCCCTCAGCTGCACAAGTTACTGGTCTGTACTCTTCCCTTGTCTGCCCACAAGTAAGCTGCTCTTCCCACCTATGAACTCCTTCTCCAGTCTGTGTATGGCTTACAGGTGTGGCGGGATGGGTCTGACTGAGCCCAGAGTAGTTCCTTAACCTCTTATTGTCCAGTGTGAGGTTTGTATACCCCATCACATCACCATACCTGAAAAACCTGAAACTAGCTTAAAATCTATAAACAGACTAGTGCTGTCAAGCGATTAAAAAATTAATTGTTATTAATCGCTCTGTTAAACAATAATAGAATAGCATTTATTTAAATATTTTGGATGCTTTCTACATTTTCAAATATATTGATTTCAAGTACAACACAGAATACAAAGTGTACAGTCCTCACTTTATATTTATTTTTTATTACAAGTGTTTGCACTGTAAAAAGACAAAAGAAATAGTATTTTTTCAATTCACCTAATACGAGTACTGTAATGCAATCTCTTTATCATAAAAGTTGAACTTACAAATGTAGAATTATGTACAAAAATACTGCATTCAAAAATAAAACAATGTAAAATTTTAGAACTTGCAAGTCCACTCAGTCCTACTTTTTGTTCAGCCAATCGCTCAGACAAACAAGTTTGTTTACATTTGCAGGAGATAGCAGGCATGCTTTTTGTTTACAATGTCGCCTGAAAGTGAGAACAGGTGTTCTCACGGCACTGATGTATATACTGTACTATACAGTTAGTCACTATGTGGCACTGTGTGTAAAATACCTTATTTAAACGAAGCTTAGCCATACCTAGCAGAGCATTAAAGGATCTGATGAGGAACATAGCCAGTATGTAGAAGTAAGTGCTATAGCCAGTCCATATATGCTACAGGAGCATGATGCTTAGTGATGGCAGAAAATCCAACATTTTCTAGAGGCTGATTAGGTCTCCATTCCTGCAGCCATTATTCCATCTTTTTCTTGTAACTCACTTCAATTATGTTTGTGAATACCCTTTTGTTTTCTTCTCGTTATTCATCCTGGAACATGCCCCTCTAACTTAGATTCATGTTTAGTCTATGAACCAGGAAATCCTGCAGCATCTAAAGAGGACACAGAATAGTAGCTGAGGTTATTAGTTTTCTCCTCTGACATCAAGACAGATTTTTCTATAGTAGCCCACTGCAGAGGATTTGGGAGGATAAAAAGTCAGTGAGATAAATAGCATATAAACAAATGTGAGCTGAAGGTGAAAGGACTTTGTGGCTGTGATAATTGATGCATCTAGGTTGTTGAAGTGCCATTGGTAAGAAGGCTTGTTGTAAGGGGGGATGTGGCAGATAAGCAGTTTGCTCAGACAGAATGTAAAATAGTGTATTTATTTATGCACAAATACTTTTTTATGTTTTCTCTGTGCAACCTGCTTAATACAGGGCAAGATGGTGCTTTAAGGATCAGCTTTGTATCAGGGGTGACTCTGAGTTATGCCACCTCAGGGGGAAAACCAGAGGCAGTCTCCAGGAGCTCTCTACTGGCTAGGGGAGAGACCAAAAAAATTATTACAGCCCTCTAAATTTGGACCATTTCTAATTTGCTTCTCAGTGATAATTTAGGGTGCTCTCTTGCTTATGAGATGACTGCATCCTGAGCTAAATACATACTAAAGCAACAGGTAAAAGCAACAATAGAAAATGTTTTTTTTCTCTCACCTCTTTTCTCTGTTTAGCAACTAGAAATTTATCTACTCTGATTTGCTACTGCCATCAGAACCTCCATCCATATGTCCACAATACCCATGCCTGCTTCAATTTCTGACCCCATTTCCACTCTGACAACCTCCTAATGCCAGTCTAGCCACTATCTCCCTCACCCAGTTCCTCCTTGCCTCATGATGATGGACTAGTGCTGCCTATCTGCCACTGCTATGTATAATTCCTATTTTAGTGGAGTAAGTGGGGAGACAGACTGACCAGAGCCTTAGAACATGCGGAAGCCAAGTCTGTTGTGGGCATTTCAATGGGGAGACTAAAAAAGCAAGTTCCAATCAGAGTGTAGTGGCTGACAGTAACCAGAGGGAGGGAGATGCATAATCACTGTGGTGAATGGAGAATGGTCATGCCATCACTATTTAGACCAGATCTCCTCAGCCAAACAGAATGCAAGGAACTACCTCACTGTGAAATAAGTATGCAGTTATGGGCCATTAATTCTACTGTATCTTCACTCAGAAGCTTACTGGGACAGTACCATTTTAGTATAATGTTGAACTGTATGTGATCAGGGGAGGATTAGGTTTCAGATCATCCTGGGTGGTTGGCTTGTTTGTTCAGTATGAATGAGCCATTAGGACATTGGGGTTCCATTGATATTTGAAGCTGACATGTTTCTTGTTTAATGTAAAATTTAATAATGATGAATGTTGCTTTCAAGTGTTTCATGGTGTAATCTGAGGGAGGATGGGACAACATACTGAGCAGAGTATCTGCTATTTCACTGGCAACTACTCAGGATGGTCTGAAACCTAATCCTCCCCTGATCACATACTGTTACAAATTACACGGAAATGGCACTGACAAGCTATTTGTCCAAGTACTATCACTGCCAACAATGTTGGTCTTAGGAATATGCCAACAACACGGTGCACATGGCTCCCCTTTGGCCAGAGGGCTTCCAGAGGTTGTTGTAGCCTTCGCGTTTCCCTCCAAGCCTGTCAAAATATAATACACTCCTGTCCATCATGAAGTTATCATTATGTACTGAGCCAGATTTAGGAGCTGAGATAATTGTTTTGCACACCCCCCATCCTTCCTCCTCTCAACTCATTTTGTATTTAAAAAAAAGATGGGAAGGAAAAGATCTTTGACAATTACCATCATCCTGCTTCAGGAGCAGAGAAGCCCAACTGTTGGTGCTGAGGTCTGAACAAACAGTAGTTACTGAGTATGCAATAGCCACCATTAAAAATTAAGTTTTAAGGAGTAATTCTCCATTCCAAACAAATGGGGCAGGAGGGAGGGGAAGGGTGTGAAGGCCTGAGTCCCTGGAGCACACTTTATATAAACACACCATTTCGAGCTATTTCTAATGTGCCAGGGTTTCAGAACTAGTGGGAGATAGATGTTATCTGAGCTAAACAGATTTGGGATGTTCTTATGTGGGGTTTTAATTCATCCCATTTTGGAGGTAGGCATTGGTAATAAAGCTGAGATCACTATCTGAATTTAGATCCTAACTACCCCAAATGTAGAGATATTTGGCTCTCGGGTGCCATTCATTTCAGGTGCAGTGAAGGCATTTTGTACTATGGTGCTGGTTACACACCCACACAATAATTTAGATTGCATTAATTCATGCAAATAAGGCTACAACTACATTGAATTCTTAGGATTTTAAATTTCTACCTGCTGTATCTAAAAAAGCACCAGCAAACGAAAATCACCCTGCTACCGAGACTTGCACATAAATCTTCCAGTTCTTTCGAACAATGTTTTCCCAGCTTCAAAGCATCCATTACTGGTTACTTTTTGGACTATCATGCAATGAGCCACAAACATTTCCAACTCCCTTATCTCCTGTATCCCTCAGAGGAAGACAGCATCTTTCAAATCTAGATGCTGGGTTGTGTTTCTGAAGTACTGCAGTGTGGTGATGGCTCTACAAAAGCCACCCATCAACACGGCCATGAAACACAAACCTCCACATAATTATTCATCAAAAATAATAAATCATCAGCATGTCAATTTTTAATGTCTGCTGCAGCACTGAATCGGAACCTCCACCAGCACTTACTCCTGTCAATCACTCTGAAAAAATGTTGCCTGGAAGCAGAACTGATTCTGCTCAGCATGGAAGCTGCAAAATTCAGCTACAAGGCACTTAGTGTTAATACACCACCAGAAATTATATTAAAATAGTGCAAAAGTTCTGACAAACAAAAGCAAAGTAATTTAAAGTTAAGGCTGTGACAAAAATATGTTGGTGAAATGGATCAATTACTGTATGACTAACTGCAGCGTGCACCCACCCACACGCCTGAAAAAAATTACATAAAGCTGTTGTCCCACATTTCAAGGTACAGTGAAATACAAGTATGAGGCTTAAAGTGTCTCAAAAGCATGGCTGGCCTTGGAAAAATCTGAACCCTTTGTGAAAGTCCTGCTTCATGGGTCTCAGAAGAAGCCACTATATTCTATCATGACAATTTGTAGCATGAAGATTGTATTTAATAAAAATACAAAGGCTTAGGATTTGGTCTGTCTTAAGCTTCAAGAAAATCACAGGTGGATCATAGACACAATATTTTCAGCAATATTTCAACCTGTCAGAGATAAATTCACCCTTGCTAAAACAACAAGGAGTCTGGTGGCACCTTAAAGACTAACAGATTTATTTGGGCATAAGCTTACATGGGTAAAAACCTCACTTCTTCGGATGCATAGAGTGAAAGTTACAAATGCAGGCATTATATACTGACACATAGAGAAAAGGGAGTTACTTCGCAAGTGGAGAACCAGCGTTGACAGGGCCAATTCAATCAGGGTGGATGTAGTCCACTCCCAATAATAGATGAGGAGGTGTCAATTCCAGGAGAGGAAAAGCTGCTTCTGTAATGAGCCAGCCACTCCCAGTCCCTATTCAAGCCCAGATTAATGGTGTTAAATTTGCAAATGAATTTTAGTTCTGCTGTTTCTCTTTGAAGTCTGTTTCTGAAGTTTATGCATCTGAAGAAGTGAGGTTTTTACCCATGAAAGCTTATGCCCAAATAAATCTGTTAGTCTTTAAGGTGCCGCCAGACTCCTTGTTGTTTTTGTAGATACAGACTAACACAGCTACCCCCTGATACTTGTCACCCTTGCTGTGACTCAGCCTACATCTAGGAAGTCAGTCCAGCCCTGCCTTAGTGAAAGACACTCTGGTGCTCTAGAAACTACATGGCATGGGGTCCTCACATGGTGTGGCACTCCATGGTTCTTCCTCTGTGGCCCATTGCCATGACCCAGACTTGGAGTGGGAGTATCAGAGGGACACATTCCCTCCCAGACTGAGCTTGGCAGCAGCATGGGTCCCCTTCAGTCCCCAGGAGTAGCAGCAGGTCCTTTTCCTTTGGAAGCAGGAGTCCCTTTCTCTACACCCCAGGAGAGGAAGGAGTGTCAGAAAGGGCCCCCTCAGTTCAACAACAGCTATTTAACCAGCAATTGCAGTGCATTGGCTTAGGTGGGTAGACTGGACAGCATTGCACTGTTCTCCTCCTCCTCTGAGGGGGTGGCATTGGTAGGTCCCACAGAGTGATACATTTTGAACATAAGAACTCATTGACATGCATAGGGAAGTTCCTCCAACTTCCTTAGTTACAGTCAGGTTATGTTTTCAATCTTTACTTCACAACCATGAATGCTAGACACTCACTTTAAACAAATTTAGCTTCTGATGTAATCACATGACTCCAGGAGCTGGGACGTAGGCATAGGGCTATAGTTTTTATGCCTTAAACCAGTTTGCATCAGGGAAAAAACTGACCCAGTATGCCCAAAATGGAGCCTTGACACTATCTGCCAGATATTTAATAGAACAGAAATATTTTGCAGGCTCAACTGTTAGCACATGAGAAACCCTCATTTTGTTGTGCAAAACAAGTAATTGGCAGCATAAAACTGCATGCATAGAGAGGCAGTTGGGCATTTTCCAGGTGCACATTCAGATTGCTGTATATGAGTTAATAGAAGCTTCTTGAAAATTTGGGCCTAAACCACAGATTATTAGAAGCCAAGATTTAATTAAAAAAAATATGAGCAGCCAACCAAAAGCAGTCCTTTCTCCTTCAAATACATGTAAAGTTAGCTAATAAAAATGGCCAAGCCAGTTTTATTCAGAATAAATAAATATAATTCTCTCCTGGCTGAGATTCTGTACTGTATACCAAGTTTCAGCCTAGAGCAAATTTTTACAGCTGAGTCATAAACCCTTGAAAGGCGGCATTTATAATGGAAATGATGACAGAACCATTACTCTAGGTATAATACAGTCATCTCAACCATTTAAAATAATACTGCAGCAGAGAAAACATGAAATTGCCCTAGCAGATGGAAAGATCAAGTGAACAGAAGTATGTGTAACCGTAGCATCAAACTGAATTGCATACTCTGGGGTAAATATTTGAAGTGCTGCAAAGGGGATTTATCCACATGATGCTCAGCGACATTAATGGGAACCTATTAAATCCCACTATACTCCTACCCCCATATTTCTGATAGGTTAATTAAGCAATAGGATATGGCAGTGTGTGAACTATGTTGTATTAATTCATGCCTAGTGTGTTAAACACAAGGACAGAGGCCAAGTACTGTCAAGACTACTAGGCTTGGATTAATAATACACATTTTTTGCACTGCTGCACCTTATTATAAGCAGAAAATGCTAATTTTTTAAAAATATATATATTTATATTGTTAATTAAGTAATGAGGTTCTGAGCTGTGACTGTAATCAGCACTATTCACTGCTTGCAAGTTCAGAGCCATGAATAGCACTGATTAGTCAGTGGAATGCTCATTTGATAATCAGATCACTCAATTGCTCTTGCCCATTTTATAATTATTTAATGATGCAGTAAATGGAAATTTCACCCCCAAAAATGTTCCAAATGATTTTTTGTCTTTATTTTACTTGGTTAAATTTCTGTTTTTATATCTAGAAAATTCACAGGATCAATATCTTCCAGTGTATTCCACTGTCTTACAGTAGGGCAGAATTAAACTCAAACTCAGTAATAATGGAAACTATCTTACTTTGCTTTAAGTTTTAATCCTACCTTGAATATCTTCTGTGATGACATGTTAATTGTGGGTATTGCACTATTTAGAAGACATCCAGTGTTTTGCAGCTACAATCTTTCTTTTTCTAGTGACCTTTATTAATTTTGTTAGTTACTATTCTATTTAACTCTATACAAGCAACACATAGGCACAGTACAAAGGCCTCCTACCTTAATACAGAGGAGTCTACAGATGTTTTCTAAAATCTAAAGCAATTATAAACTTAACATATAATAACAACACAGAAATTCCTCAGCACATTAAGAATAAAATAATCTCATTTACCTAATTGCTAAGTAGGTACTGCATATGCCTTTCCTATAAGCACAGGTTAGGATGTGGTAGTGAAATGAAAGCATTGCCCTGCTAGCTTTAGAGCATTCAAAAATGCTGTTTTAACAGTAATTAATGTGCCATAATGCATAGGACCAGAGGCTTTGCAGTACAAAAGCAGGTGATTTGTCTATAAAGCCCAGAATCTTGCCTGCTCTAGGGACTGATACTGGGAAGGTGAACAAGTCCCATAATATACTGTGTCCAGTAATACTCTCTATATAGGGGCAAATATCCTTCCTGACCTAGGTGGCAATGACTTTACACCCAGCAGTTGAGTAAGGCAGGAGTGTTCTCCTGGGAATCCAGACTTGCTGGTCTGAGAGGCTCAACACATAAATCAGAGGGAAACTAAGGAGGAGAGGGAATGACAAAGGGAGGGGGGATGGAGTGAGCAGGGTGGGGCCTTGGAGAAGGGGCGGGGCAAGGGTGTTCGGTTTTGTGCGATTAGAAAGTTGGCAACCCTATGGATGAGGCCTAATTGCACAAAGGGTGAGTCTTGTGGAAGTCTGTAAATGTAGCCTTTTCTCCAGCAATGCTAGTGTTGCCAACTCTGACTGAAACTATTCTGGGAGATTTTCCCCCCCCCCCCATATGATGTAATGTCATTTTCTTAAAATATCCTATTAAAATCTCCCGGATTGCTTTCAGTAGTTACCGGGAGATCGATGCCAATTCCAGGAGATTCCAGGCCAATCCTAGCAATGACCCATTTTCATTGTTACATTGGTAGCAGGAAAGTTAAATAAAATGAATGAGCCCTTACATCAGCTCCTTGCCATCTTTAGGATGGGTGATCCCCCTTAGGCCAGTTAAGAGAGATTTTTTGTACCAAAGAAACTGACCCCAAGATGTTAGCTAGATTGAAGATGAATGGAGCTGGACAAGGCCAAGAAGTCCACTGGAGAAGAAGCATCTATCAAGGAATGGAGGAGAGAGGGTACATCTAGAGTTGACAGGGAAAGCAGCTGTAGTGGCAGTTAAAGAGAAACTGCAAACATGCTCCTAATAGTTATTTGCAACTCTAGAAACAATTGGACTGTATACACTGCCAATATTTGAAGCATTCTACTGTCATTCCAGGTCAACAGGCAAACCTAGAGAGGAGCCAAGGAGTAAATTGCTCCATCTCCCATGAATGTAACAGGATTCGTTAAGCAGATAATCCCTGTAATCCCATATTTCCTTTAAAATGAACTGCACTACACAACAGTACACATTTCCAGGTGTGCTTTCAAGTGTGAAAGAGTGATGTAGATGGGCATTAGTGTAACTGAAAACTGGAGGTTTAATCTTTGGATTGTATTAGGGTTTTTTTTAATTTATAATAATAATATAAAGGTTAGCACAATATGGTATTTCACAGCTTGTAAGTAAAATTGAATAGATATTATGTAAGGAAGGTTTTTCCTCTTATATTCCTTAACGTATAGGGCTACCACAAAAATATTGTGATAAAAACCTATTCTGAGGTGGCAGATATCCATTTTATTTATATTCATTCTTTGTTAATGGATATGGTAAAGAGTTCGGATAATTTACTTTGAATGGGGGCTATGGCAAGGCATGAAGTAAGGCCAATTGGACACGTGTTTTGCCCAGGCATTACCCGATACTAACTGGGATGTATTTCTCAAAGCGTAGTATCAATTATTTGCACTACCTGAAGGTAAGGTATCTGAATTTGAATATGGTTTCTCAAGTATTTATTAAATCTTAAGACGGTATGAAACACCCAATAATTCTGAAACGTAGATTGGGATAGAAAATGTTCCAGAGAGTGTAAGCCAAACAAACAATAAACAACTAATTAATCCCAACAAGGTCATTGCAATGCTAAGCCCCAATTATGCAAACACTTACACATGTGCTTAACTTTAAACATTTGAGTAGTCCCAATTACTACATGAATTATGTCTGGTAGCCCTGCCTTTAGTTAAGGTTGCTTTACATTTCCCATTAAATCATATTTTCATTTGTTTATAACTTTGCCAAAGGTTTAAATATTAGAGCTGAAATTTTCCATGTCTGGTGTCTGCCATGGGCTGAATTGTTTTGGAAAGTTTCAGCTAAAATGGTTTCTCCATTTCTGAAAATGAGTTTGGGGAAATACATGTTGTTTTGCCATGTTAAAATAATTCTTACCACTATTTAACTGAGATGTTCTAGTCCTTCTATCCTTTGGAACTGGGTCTTGAAATTTGGCAGAAGAATCACCTTGGTGTCAGAG
This sequence comes from Trachemys scripta elegans, assembly GCF_013100865.1. Lineage (NCBI taxonomy): Eukaryota > Metazoa > Chordata > Testudines > Emydidae > Trachemys > Trachemys scripta. The sequence goes on along the minus strand of NC_048298.1, from coordinate 171,404,122 downwards.
ATGTGCCTTTTCCATTCACCATGAAAATCTGACCACATCTGGTCAAGTTATAGGCCTTCAAAAAATCTCAGTTCACACATAGCCAGTAGAGACTTGTTAAAGTTGGCAGCTAAAAACTCTGAAGATTCAGTCTTCACTGAGCAAGCTCCAGTCAGGGACTGCAGAGGCAAAGCAGGACTTTTCCTGAAATTGCTCCTATCAGCTGCTGGGGAGTGCTTTGGTGCCACGGACTAGAACTGAGAGCAAGGAGATTGTGCTCTGAATGATCTCCTGCTCGTACCCAGGCATCGAGATGGGAAAGAACACAACCTGACATGAATGCAGTGGTGTGAGGAATGGGGTAGGAGGTAACAGGATCCAAAGGAGTGGGGGAGGGAGGTAGCCAGGGGGTGGTGAGATAGGAACAGGGGGGAAAGAATCGATTTGGGGATAAAGTTGGTGGGAGCAGTGGAAGAGGGAGGCATGAACCAGGGATTGATAGTGGGGTGGGGGACAGGAGCCAGGGATTGGGGTAGATGTGGGAGGAGGGAAGCACAGATAGGCAGTGGCACAGGGCCTATAATCACTAGAGAATACTCTCCAACAGAATCTGTAATTGAACCCAGCTGTCCTCAATCTCTCTTGTCAGCAAATAGATGTGAAACCCCCTGGGAAAGTGTGTGTTTCCTCCCATTTCTAGAAAATGGTCCACATACAGGATAACATCCAACTACTGCTACCAGTTATCCTGTTAGCTCAAGAGATAGAGGTCTGTTCTGTGGATCTATAGGTCCAAACTGGAGCTGTGCGAATAAGCAATTCTTGATGTGGAGTAGAGACTTTTACCCAGGTCTGCCGCCTCATAGCTGAATGCTGTAATCACTGGCCAATGGAGTTTCCTGGGATGTGTCTCTCTCAATATCCCCTCTTCAAGCAGTGCCACTTTGTACAAACAATGAAATCCATGGTTCTCAAACTTTTTTAATTGATGACTCCTTTCACACAGCAAGCCTCTGAGTGCAACTCTCCCTTACAAATTAAAAATGGGGGTGTTCAATTTAATGGGGGCTGAGGGATGACAGCCCCTACAGATGGCTGGGCTCACGACCCTCGCAACCTCCAGCTTGAGAACCCCTGAATTAAATAGTGGAGCAGAGACTGGAACCTGGGTGTTCCCCCATGTGTCCCCGAACCACCAGGCTGTAGAATCATTCTCTCACACATCCTCTCTCACACTCTCTCTAAATATTCAAGTATTTCATGAAAAATGTAACAACATCAATAAGAGAGACGGAGAGACGCCTGGCCCCACAATACCCTGATGGTTAGAACACTCCACTGCTATGTGAGTGATCTTGGTTAAGTTCCTGCTCCAGAGTAGGGGTTTGAACTCCCATATCTCAGGTGAGTGCCCTAATCACTATGCTATTTGCATAAGGGAACCAATGGCACCACTTCTCCTTTTTGTGAAAATAGCCTGAATTTTTTTTTTGGTCCAAAATTATCAGCAAGTTCAACACAAATTTGAAAATCATTTTGGGTTGACCACAACTGTATTTCATGGCAAATAAACCATGTGTCTGAAAAAAAAGCATCCAGTTCTAGTTTGAACACTGCTAATGACCCAAGCCATGAATTTAAGTCAGTGGCACTTGTGGACTGAGGTCCTTCCCAGTATGAGAAAGGGTATAACCATCTGGCACTTTGTGTCCTTGTTTTTTCTTTTCCTCTTCCTTATAATTATATAGCTTAGTCAGGCTAATACACAATGGTTGTCAATAAACATACAGGATCAGATCATCAGCTGGTCTAAACTCACTCAAGAATGAGTCCAATCAGCCAGGGTGAAGAAAATGGAAAATTCAGTCCAATTAGTCTTGTTTGGTGCCTTGTCATGCCTCCCATTCAAAATAAATATCTTAACATTGACCTCAATGGAGCCACACCAGCTTACACTATCTGAGGATCTGGCCCATTGTGATGACATTCTGGAGCTGGAAAATGCTTTGCCTTGTCCTAATGTCAGTATCATGGCAGCTTCCCTTTACTGGGAACCACTATGATATATATACATCCTGTTATAAATGTAATTTGCGGCGCTTTTGTGGCATCTTAAGGGAAAAGCAGATGGATTTACATAGTGCATCTTGGAGCCCAAGGATAAATGGGGATTGAGATTATCTGCTGAGTCAGTCCTTGCCCCTACAAATCTTTGGGTCAAAATTATTCCATTGATTAACATTCCTCCAGATTGTCCAGTATTTTTTTAGGTATTAAGAATAGGGGATACTGTGAATCTGAGGTAACCTGATCTGGTTATCAAAGTTGCAACAATTTTTAAGAGGACAACTGCACAGAGAAAAAAGAGAGAGAAATAACAGAAATGGAACCTTCCTGACCAGAATAGAAAAAGAGGAAGGAAAGCTACTGATATGCTGTGATATTCGCTGTATGCTACAGGTACTCATAATGCTTAACTACAGGTGGGTTTTATCTAGATAATAAATTACATAATAACAATGATACATAGTCACAAGTGGGGGGTAATAATGCACAACCACATCACAAAAGGGCAGACAAGACCAGAAAAACAAATGGAAAATAAACTCCAGAATAGTTTGTGAAGTGAGGGGATAGTGGGTGCACAAGAAGTGGTTAAGACACCTTTTCGTAATGTACACCAGTTGCTACTGAAAATATTAGGAAATACTGAGAGGAAACTAAGGGCTGACCTTAAGTTTTGCTTGTGCAATCTGCATCTACAAAAATTGATCCAACATGTTTTGCAACCACACTGTATTACAGGTGAAAATCTTATTCTTTACATATCTAACTCCCTGATTATCGGCTCACGTAGTTATATCTGAACGTTCTACAATGCATAGCTGTGTGGCGACGAAAAAGGAAGGAGACAGAGCGCCAGGTCATGGTAGCCGAAAAGCCTCCCAGGGACTCTCTACTGGGGTTTTTATTTTCTTACTTCTCTATTTACAACACTTATGAGTGGTTCAATTTTTGCGCATAGGAGGAGCATACAATACTCATCAACATGACCTAACAAGCTCATATCTTGTGCACGTGAAAGCGAGCAGCGAGGGTGATGATTAGGTCAGCCAATAAGTTTCTTAATCACAGGCGTGGGGGTGTAGGCCGCTCCGGCCTCGCAGCCACGGGCGCAGTGTGCTGCAGCTGTGAACTAGCAATTCGGGAGCTGTGTGTCCCTACACAGCTGCAATTCATTTGCAGGTTTAAAAAAATTAATATGTTTTAAAATTTGTATTATGGTAACATCTAGAGACCCCAAGCTCGACTGATTGACATCACTATGCTAGGCATTGTACAAACACATAAGAGACAGTCCTGACCCTGAAGAGTCTATCATCTGGAAATGAAGGCATAATTTGAGACTGCCCACAAGAAAGACGCTTGACCTTGGCATGCCTGAAAATTTACTCTTTAATGGTTAAAAGTAAAACAAAACCCAAGGCCACGTCAAACCTATTTTGCAGTAGTGAATCCTACTGTAGGTCACTTTTCTATTAACATCAGTTTAGACCTTCACTGCCCATAACACAGCCTCCCTCATCTCCTTTGTGACCAGTGAGATAGATCAAACATTCAGTATACATTAACATGCTGTAGATATGGAAAGATATATTGTATACATCCAAACAAAAGACTGCTGGTGATGGACATTTTATTGAACCCTTATTTCATCCCAAAAACTGAGAGGCAAAAGGGGCAACTGCAGATCTATCAAGTCTGTCTGAATTTAATATTTACCTTAGTAATGAAGAGCAAGTGATCAAGACTCACTACTACAGGAGAAATTCAGATTGTCAGTACCAGAAAATGAAAATTTTATTGATGGGAGCTATAAGCCCCAGAAATCATACGTATTATTTTGCCAGCCCAACTGATTTATAGCTAAGACCCTACCAAATTCATTGCCATGAAAAATGAATCATGAACCATGAAATCTGGTCTCCTCCCATGAAGTCTGTGTGTTTTATGTTTTCTGTGCGTTTACCCTATACTATATTAATTTCACGTGGGAGACCAGAGTTTCTCAAATTGGGGGTCCTGACCCAAAAGGGAGTTGCGGGGGGGGGGTGTCACAGGGTTATTTTAGAGGGGATCATGGCATTGCCACCCTTACTTCTGCGCTGACTTCAGAGCTGGGCAGCCAAAGAGTGGCAGCTGTTGGCTGGGTGCCCAGCTCTGAAGGCAGTGCCCCGCCAGCAGCAGCTCAGAAGTAAGAGTGGCAATTCCATACCATGCCTTCCTTGCTGCTGGTGGTGGTGGTTCTGACTTCAGAGCTAGGCTCTCCAGCTGCCCAGTTCTGAAGGCAGCACCACTGCCTACAACAGTACAAAAGTAAGGGTATCAATACCACAACCGTCCCCCACCCCCTTACAATAACCTTGTGACCCCTCCTTCTCCTTCTTGGGTCAGGACCCCTACAATTACAACACCATGAAATTTCACATTTAAATAGCTGAAATCATGACATTTACTATTTTCAAAATCCTATGACTGTGGAACTGACCAAAATGGACCCTGAATTTAATAGGGCCCTATTTATAGCATATGTGAATGAATACTAGATGGTGAAAATATGTATTTTTGGAATGTCTAAGAATAAGGTGCTGGCCAGAAGAAAAGAAAAAGAAGGATTTCTTTAAAGGCTAGATCTCAGAAAGTGTCAGCACCAATAAGACAAGAGGAAAATGCTATAAGTAAAACACATTTGATCTGTTTTAATAAATAACACTGAATAGTTACACATTCATGTATCTATTGTTTAATACAAGTTACATTTGCATTATACAAGATACAGTCTATAGGCGCATTAAGACTATCGTGAGTTTTTTAGTAGTTTATATTGTTCATTTGTTTGTTCATTAATTGCCTGGCATTACAAATCAAGAGCTGCCTTTTGTTTTATTACTGGCAGAGCTTTCTTAGAGATTATTTTGTACAGTAGTAATTTATTACACTGCTCTACAGCCAAAATGCTTCTGAAATAAATGTAGTCAAACTTTACTAATTCTGGGTCACTGAGAATGAAAATGATGCTTAAAATTGTTGATTGGCTCTAGTTTTCAAGATATGCTATTGGGTCAGTATATACGACCCTTGACTTGGGAATGGCGGAGGATAAGTGAGTTATAAAGGGAAGGGATCTCAATTTAAACCAGAAATGACTAAAATACATCTTTGACTGGATCTATGAATAAATCTATGACTGGGTTTGGACAGTACTTGCTTTTTAGGCAAAACAATGAATGATGCAATCTGAAGCTGGTATTGCGTCATACATGATATGAATTACATCATGTTATTCCTAGAAATCATGGATGATGCAATCATAAGGAAGCTTACATCACTCTGCTGAACAAATTGCCCTATATCAGCTCTAGAAATCATACAGTGTCATGCCCTCTTATTTGTCAGTGTCTGATTTTGCAAAGGGACACATTTCTGTTTAGCCAAAGTGAGCAGAGATGCCTCGTACTTGTGTGAACAGTGCAGATAACTTCTGCTATGTTTGTGGTGAAGTGACTTTTGCATCACAAAAGCGCAGTATAACCACTATGGTTAAGAAAGCCTATCACCTTTATTTTGGCTGCAAAATTGGAGATCAGGACAAGAGCTGGGCCCCACACATATGCTGCGACACTTGTGCAACAAATCTTCGTCAGTGGTTGAACAGGAAAAGGAAATCTATGCCTTTTGCAGTGCCAATGATTTGGAGAGAGCCAACAGATCATACCAGCAATTGTTACTTCTGCATGGTGCCGCCAGTTGGGAAAGGTGTGTCAAAGAAGAAAAAGTGGACTGTGCATTATCCAAACATTCCATCAGCTATACGCCCAGTACCCCACGGAGAAGGACTGCCGGTTCCAGATGCACCAGAGTCATTCTCACTTGAGTCAGACGAGGAAGAGGATGGAACTTCTGGTCCTGAACCATCAATGTCACTTTATGTTTTACTGCATAATGGCAAAGTTTGGCCACCAATTCCAGTTGGTCATGCAGTCCATATGAAGGAAACCTATGACAACATGAAACAACTTTTGAGGTGCATAAACGATGACCAACATCAGTGGCAGCTTTGTGGCGATTTGAAGGTTGTTGCTCTCTTGCTTGGTCTGCAGACTGGATACACAAAGTACTGCTGTTTTCTCTGCGAATGGGATAGTTGTGCAAGAGATTCCCACTACATCAAGAAAGATTGGCCACTCCGACAGTCATTGGAGTCTGTGAGGAAAAGTGTTCAGCATCCACCACTTGTTGAATCAAGGAAGATTTTGTTACCACCCTTACACATCAAGCTGGGTCTGATGAAGAACTTTGTCAAGGCCATTGACAAAACACAAGCAGCTTTCAAGTACCTCCGTGGAAAATTTCCAAGGTTAAGTGAAGCTAAGATAAAGGAAGGTGTCTTTGTTGGTCCTCAGATTCATCTTCGAGATGATGCATTTGACCATGCACTGCGTGGCAAGGAAAAGATGGCATGGAAAGCCTTCCAGTTAGCGGCAATCGATTTTTTCGGAAACAACAGGCAGACAACTACAGGTTGTTGGTGGAAAACCTCCTCAAGGCATACAAAAGACTTGGTTGCAACATGTCACTAAAGAGACATTTTTTGTACTCTAGATTTTTTTTCCACCGAACTGCGGAGCAGTGAGCGATGAGCACAGCGAGCGATTTCACCAGGACATTGCAACAATGGAGAAATGCTATCAGGGCAAATGGAGCCCATCAATGCTTGCAGACTATTGCTGGACAGTGACAAGAGATGCTCTATTTAATGAATACAAGAGACAAGCCAAGAAGCGCCGAGTAGACACTGAATAGGACTAAACTATGTACATAATAGTTTTTTGCCTTTTGTTTCATAATACATTTTATTTATATAACCCTTTTGCTGATTTTTAAAGTGTTACATAAACAGGACAGGTGAAATATTATCATGTAAAGCAACCATAAACACATGAAAAGACCTAGGTTTACAATTTATGATTAAAACTCTACTATCTACACAATATACATAGACATAAAATGTAAAAACTTAAATATCTTAGAAACAGTAGCCAATCAATTGTTTTAATTGTCATATTTGAATTCAGCACATCAAAATACATAATAAATAGCACATTTTATTTCTGAAGCAGACGACTTCTCAAAAATTGTAGACCAGTGTTATCTGATATATCTTGATTTTAGTAAGGTTTGCACACAGTCCCACCTGATATTCTCATAAGCAAACTAGGGTAATGTGGCCTAAATGAGATCATAGGGTGCGTGCACAACTGGCTGAAAGACCAGAGTAGTAATCAATCGTTCACTGTCAAACTTGGAGGACATATCTAGTGGGATCCCACAGAGATCAGTACTGGGTTTGGTACTACTCATATTTTCATTAACAATTTGGATAATGGAGTATGCTAATAAAATTTGCAGATAATACCTAGATTGGAGGAATTGCTAGAATTTTGAAGGTCAGGATTAGAATTAAAAATGACCTTGACAAATTGGAGAATTGGTCTGAAATCAACAAGATGAAATTCAATAAAGACAGGTGTAAAATAATACACTTAGGAAGAAAAAGTCGATGCCTAACTACAAGCTGGGGAATAACTGGGTAAGCAGTAAAACCATTGAAAAGGCTCTGGGGACTTAGTGGATCACAAATTGCATACGAGCCAACAATGTGTTGCAGCTGAGAAACAGGCAGATATTATTCTGGGCTGTATTAACAAAACTGTCATGTGTAAGACTCCAAATATAATCGTCCCACTGTACTAGGCACTGGTGAGGCCTCATCTGGAGTTCTGTGTCCAGTTCTGGGTGCCAAACTTTAGGAAAGGTGTGGACAAATTAGTGAGAGTCCAGCGAGCGCTACAAAAATTATAAAAGGTTTAGAAAAGGTGGCTTAAGAGGAAAGTATTAAAAAGTTGGGTGAGTTTAGTTGAGGAAAGAAGACAGAAGCGTAGCCTGATAACAGATTTTAACTGTGTTAAGGAGTGTGATAAAGAGGACAGTGATCAATTATGCTCTATGTCCATTGAAGGTAGGTCAAGAAGTAAATGACTTAATCTTCAGTGAGGGAGATTTAGGTTAGATATTAGGAAAAGCTTTCTAACTATAAGGGTAGTTAAATAATGGCGTAAACTTCCAAAGGAAGTTGTGTAATCCATGTCATCGGAAGGTTTTAAGAACAGGTTAGGAAACATCTGTCAGGGATGATCTAGGTATACTTGTTCTTGCCTCAGCATGGACTAGACTTGACTAGATGACCTCTCAAGGTCCCATCCAGCCTTACATTTCTATAATTCTATTATTGCTAATAGCCTGGTTGAACATATAGATAGGAACAGACAGTCCCTTGCTCTGCACAGTTTTCCTGGAAATACAGAGGTGCTGAGTACCCAAAACCCTATTAAAGTTAGTAGGAGCTTAAGTGTGCTCAGCACCTTTGAAAATCAGGCCATACACTCTTTTTAGTTGTCCTTGACCATCAATGTACTGATCCCACGTGTCCTCTCCTCATCTGTTATCCACATTGTCACTTGGGTATACACATGCTATGTGATGGCTAGGTGAAACACCTGAGGGCTGACAGTAGTGAATGTTGTGTCTTGAGTCATCTCAGTCTCAGGATAGTTATTTAAATCATGCTGAGTTGGTGTGGGGCAAAAAGTACTCACCATCTCTATAGAAACATAGGTGAAATGTTACTTATCTCTGAATGGTTTTTAGATGGTTAGATCACCGGGAACATCTGGCTTACAATTGGCTTGGAAGAGTTAAGTATTTTCCATATGAGTAATTTACAATCATCACAGATTAAAATCACCCCAATTCTGAGTCAGTTGGCTGTGTCCATGTAGCCAGATACATGTTTGGAGGAAGATAAAGTCTTGCCTTCTCTGGTGGAATTTTAGCTACATTTACTTGCTATGATGCTAGAATTACTGGGCATGCCTGTGAATCTGCTAAGTCATGGCTGGGGGGATGCTATGTGTAACAAAGACTCAAAATGAAGGATACACAAAATTATTTATGCAAGAAAATATGGGGTTCCTTCTGTTTGTGTTAATAATTTTTTATAGCTCAGTTTCATGGTTAGTTATTTCTGATATAAATAATTTTCAGCAGTAAATGTTAACTCTAAATTTATATATAATGAAGATAACTTAAAGATTAATATGAGGGACACCTGAAGAGGCATGGGGCTGTGAGCACTTTGGTCTGAAATTTATATGTTGGACCCAGATCCTTTTATCTTAGTTTAAGAAAGCAGGGAGGGGAATTGGGTCTTTTATCAGTAGCAATAATTAGTGCTTCCTTAAGGAAGGGCAGGATACCCACTTCACTGAAGCAAGCTGTCAATAGTTGCCTGCTCAAGAAACCATCTGAAGACATTAGTGATTATTTTCAACTCTTTAGCCTTTACAGGGGAACAGAAATTGTTAGACTGGTGGTCAGTAACTCTGGTATAATCCTGCATCCTTGAATTTCTTTATTCCTGATCAGTTAGGTTTCAGGAATGTGTGTGGGATTGAAACTGCTTTGTCTTCATTGTGATGAAAAGATATTAGGTGTGTCCTTTGTTGATTTTTTTTAGATTAGTCAGTGGCCAATACCAGATTCTTCTGAGAAAGGTGCAAAAACCACATAGTGGATCGATATAGAATAACCTGCCCATAGGTGACCAGAGCAAAATACAATATTCCAGATGAGGAGATACCATTGATTTATGTAATGACATTATAATATTTGTAGTATTATTTTCCATCCTACTCTTTCTGGTCTGACCTTTCAGAGGTATCCAAGAAGGGGCTGTTGAGTCATTAGTCAACTACCCCAACTTCTCTTTCATACTGTGAAAAACAGCTTGATGTCTCTTTACTCAAACCTGAACAATATCCTATTAATACTTTCCTAGTTCCTTACTGAGTTACCAACCTGGATGGAAGGAAGTTGTCTCACCAAAATGGTGTCGATGCTAGTTGGTTGGGGAAAGAAGTTTGAAAATATGATGGTCTGGTATCTGACCCTGCAATAGAAGAGGTTTGTTCATCCTCAGCAAATGAAATTTCCAGCTTACAGATACTGCGAATGCCCGATTGTTCCTCTGACTCCCACGTGCCATCAGTGACCAGGAATGCTTCCCATAAATCTGCCTTTATCCCATGTTTTTTCTTGAAAGTGGATTTTGCCTTTGTCTAGAGTGCAGCTTGTTTGCTTAGGAGTACTGGTTCTTGGAAATACATTGTGCAAATGCGCCAAAGACTGAACGGGCTTCTTTTTTACATCTGCATGCAATTTTGAGTGACCGGTGAGTAGTGACAACCTTGAGCGGGTGGGCCAGCAGGGTTCAAGTGACTAGTGACAGTCGGGGGGGCACTTTGGGTGAGTGGCTGCGGCCAGCACCATGGGAAGGAGGCTTGGGCTAGCCCTGCATGATGTCCCATTTTCCCTTTGGGAAATATTGGTCACCCTACCTCCGGGGATATTGCAAAGTCCTACTGTTTTCCCAGATATTTGACTGATAGAGCACAGGAATGGGCTGTTTATTTGATGAAAGGATGGAGTTCAGTGAACCCAAAGACTTTTGTAAGAGCATATTTTTTGTAAACTGAAAAATACATAAATGAATAAGAGTGAACATAGATGGCTGCAGGATCGTGATAGTTTATAATTTGTGGGAATGGTTTATCTTATACAAAACATTTTAAAAAGCTAATCCTGCTCTGATTGTTTGAAATGGCAAAACTCCCATTAATAATCAAAGGAAATGAGTTTGGGCTCTATGGCTCTAAACCTGCAAACTCATCCCTTGAACGCTGGACATAGGCATGTCTGTGCACAGCACATAGCAGGAATATGGCCTAAATGACAATTAACAGGATTAACATTGCAAGATTTGGGTCTGGTGTTCAGAAACTGTTATATTGTAGAGCTGCAGTTTTTTTGTAGCCATGTGGATCCCAAGCTCTTAGAGAGACAAGGTGGATGAGGTAATATCTTTTATTGGACCTTCTTCTGTGGGATGAAAAAGACAAGCTGGCCAAGAGGTTAATTGTAGCTGGTTGAAAGTTTCTGATAAAAAAAATCAATTAAAAATGGCCTTGTAATGGTCACTCCCAAAATGTGTTGCTTTTGATGAAACCTTAAAAAAAAAATCCCAGTTTTGTTTTTAATCTGAGGTTTGGCCCCCTTTTTTCTTTCACTTTCCCACCCATTTTATGGAAAATATGGAAACAAAAGGAGAAAAGTTAAAAAAGGAGAAAGGGAGGAGAAACACAGAGAGAAAGTGTGTGTGTGTGTGTGGGGGGGGGGAGAATGTGAAACAAAAAATGAAAACCCCAGACGTTTCTATAAATATTTCCAGTAAATTAAAAATTATTCTTTTTTGAAACCTGAATGATGAAAATGATTTTGACTGTTCCAGAATTTTTTGGAACAACCTTTACCATTTTTTGATCATGTATTGTAAAAATGTCTTTAGCACAGTGGCTTATGTGTTTTACAGAATGTTATCTACAAGTTATTAATTTTCTTGAATGTAACATTTCTAATTCTAATGACTGGCTTTGGAGGCAAGTAAAAACCTTTCTTATGCCATTTAATCTCCCAATTTCTATTCTTTGGAACTCCCACACAATACAACCAAAAAGAATTAAAATTCAATATACATATAATAGTGAGAGATATTAACAGCTACTTTGCATTTCTCTTATCATCAGATTCAAAGTAAACTTGCAATAAAAGTGCTGTAAATATTTATCAAGGGTTCCAAAGACTGCTACTGATAATTTAGTGGGAAATAATCTATTTTTGATGTTAGACTTAAGCATTAAATTTTATATACTAGTGAAGATTAACAACTACAGACAGATGCAGCTGCAATGAGAAAGCATTCCGCTGAACAATGAAATGAAATAGTCGTTTCAGTATTCTGTGTCAAATGCCTCTTTTAATTAGCTACATGAAGACTGTATGCAAAAAGCACCAACTAATCCTTCAACTGTCAAGTATAATAAGGAACTAGTGGGACACAGAACTACAGTATGTAGGCAGGGAGACAACAGCAAGAAGAAACACATACTTTAAAAATCTGAGTGATAGTAAGTAGTGCTGTGGTGGATTAGATGACAATAGAATATCCGGGTATTTATTAGTAAATTTCCTTCCAGAAGATCAAAAGATCAACCCTCAGCTTGGTAATGCTGAGTTACGGAAAAAGTAAAGACACTTTCCCCGTCTGATCCTGGGGACTCAAGTTAGTGCAGAAGGAGTACTCTAAATTACACCAGTAACAATAGCCTTTGGAGCTACTGCACCAACAAGGATTAGATGGAACACAGAGTACTGCCTTCACCTCCATCCTGTACCAATACCTGCCCTTCAACGGGAAGTGGGGTAGCTAGTAGTGTAAGCCTTGTTAATGCCACCAGAGGATTTCCCTACGTTAGTGAAATCCATAGGTGCTGGAACTAGGGGTGCTGCCACGCCCTCTGGCTTGAAGTGGTTTCCATTATATACAGGATTTACAGTTTGGTTGAATGATTCTCAGCACCCCCCACTACAAAATTTGTTCCTGAACCGCTGTAGCCATCTGTTTCTGGCAGCTTTCTGGCTGCTATGCATTACCTGAGCAGAGTAAAGGAGCTGAAAGCTGGGTTAAGAAACTGGCCAAAAATGCTTATGAATATATTTCCACTTTAATAATTAGCCCTTAATTAGAACACACCCTAAAAGTCATGAATGACATAAAGAAATGTTTAAGAAATTATGCTCTAAAACTCATTTTGGATTATCAAAAAAGTTGTTTCTTAAAATTGCCAAGTTTACACCAACTTTTAACAAAACCACATCTTAGAAAAGAAGGTTGTATTTATGTTAAAATTTAAACTCAAAAACAAGTAGATGTTAAAAGCCAGTTGTCATGTTACCTTTCATCAGAAAGTTAGCTACTCCAACATTTTGCCAATGCAAATCTCTGCTTCTCTGCTGTCTGTCCAAAGGTTCTTTTGTTGTTGTATGATCATGCATTACAAAAATGGAGTAGACTAAAATACTGCATTAGTGCATCAACAGTTACAGAAAAAGTTCAGTTCAATTTGAAGGGTAGTTCCTGGGATCTTGAAATATTGTCAAACTGGTCTCAATAGGCCTTTTTCTGGCCATGCTGGAAGAAAGACTGGAGGCAATAGCTGTGATTTAATTAGGCTGCAACTTTATTTACTTAAAATATCTGGGTGTACTCAGCAATAACTTTTACAGTGAAACATATCTTAGTTCTACCTAAAAAGTAGAGATCCATACCCATAAAGCATTGATTCATTTATGCCAATGGAAGAAAGAGTCTTCCATGATATGTATGCCCAATACACACAGAGCAGCTGGAATGAATAATTCTTTAAGACAAGTTTGTGTTCTCTTTTTTCTTATCCTGAAGGACAACAGAAGATGTAACTTTGCAATTTCATTAAATATGGCACATGTTGCTACAAGCTATGCTCTTGCAAGTACTATATTTATGCCAAGTATGAACAAGAGTAGAGTAATTAGGGCTTACTTTTTACATGGGGCATGTCAGGCAGCAGATGCGTTTCACAAAGGGACTGAGAGCAAGAAATGTTGAAAAAAAGAAAATGAAAATATGGGCCAGAGGCTTTACAGCTCACAGTTGGCTAAAGTGAAACTGGAAAGTCTTTTAATGACAGTGGGGTAGATATGTCAAGTAAAAAGAGGTTACAGTTTCAGGCCAAGCTGCCAAACCTGGCAACGTTTTCATGTTGCTGCAAGGCAACTACTCCAAGGCTTGATAAGAGAAGCCTTCTTCCAAAAATCTGTGTCTGAGCCCCTTGGGTGATAGTTTCTTTTGCGGAATGAATCAGACTCTAAGTCCCATGTGAGCGGGAGGATAGACATGAGGGTCTGGAAGCTCATAAGCCGGGTGGAGTTGCTATCTAAAATTGCTTTACATCTTTCATTTTACAGCGCTTATGACGCTGTTGACAAAAGACATGGGAAAAGAAAGAAAACACACATTAGCACATTTTGATAGTATACAATTTGAAAAGTGCCTAAATAATTCAGGCCTGATCTACTCACAGTTTTTGTACCAGTGTAACTATTTCAGTTAGGGATGTGATTTTTACCAGAATACTTACACTGTTACACCCCTACTGTGGATGCAGTTATACTGGTATCAAAGTACCTTATATTGGTTTAACTTCTTCCCTTTGCCATATAGGAATAAGCTCTATTGGTATACGTACCTAAGCATCTTTATACTGGTATAACCAGCTTTAACTATACTGATATAGTTGAAGCGATACAGCCTGTATGTGTAGACAAGGTGTCAGGAGCCTAAGTCCCATTGAAAACATTTAAGTGATTTAGCCCATTGACTAAGTTACATAAGTGCTTTTGAAAAGGTTACCCATTATTCTTTTAAAGCTATATTTAGTGCCATATGCGGAAAATGTAAAACCTCAAAGCACTGAACCATAATCAAACTGAATCAAAGCAATTTGTACCATTCTCTAACACAGTTCAAAGCCTTAAGATAACAAAATTGGAGGATAAGCTCAGTTGCCTTGAATTAATTCATTGGACTACAATGTGAGGAATCTGGGTTCAAGTTCTAGTCTTAGGTTGTGATTTTTAAAAATGAATTGCCCACAGTACAGTTAGGTTCCTAATTCCTGATTTAGTCACTTAAATAAAATGGCCTCACTTTCTAAAGTGCTACCCTTGCAGCAGCTCCCATTAGGGTGAGGTCTGTTCTCTTCTATTATTGTACTGACGTCAGTAGGAATCTGTTAGGTGCCCTGTGCTTTTGAAATTCTGCTCTCCTCTTTAGGTGCCCAAATATGGACGTAGAAGCAAAACTACAGACCTCCATTTTTGAAAATGTCGGACTCAATGTCCTCCTCTTCAAGTTGTTAGAAGGTGGGACTTTTGTTGCAAAATGTTTTAAAACAAATTACAACTATTTAGGGTTTGTTCAAGTGTCTAACACAGTGATCATCTTCTGAATTTAATTAATGAGTAGATTAAGAAGTCTATTACCTCTAAAGACCAGGGTTGAAAAAAATCATGCATATCACAAGTGAAAGTAAACTACTGATACTGCTACAAGGCAAGAAGGAAATGGTGAACAATGGTTACAAAAGGGTATTGGGTGTTATACCTCCTGGATTCCACTACCAGTTCTGCCACTGACTCAAGTTTTTTTTTCCCTTGAGCTAGTCAATTAACCTTTCTGTTTCATCATCATCATCTTCCGGTTCCTTCATCCACACAATGGAGATAATATCACCTGTCATAGCTGACGGGATGTTCTGATGGCAGGTTAACTTAATTATTTACTTAATATTATTTACTCAATCCTCACCTGCCTCTCCAACTACTGCTATCTCTTCCTTCATCTCTAAATTCATCTAAGAGGTTATTTACAACCATTGACTCAATTTTTCCTCATGATACCCCATACTGGACCCTCTACTCAGGGCCGGCTCCAGGCACCAGCCCACCAAGCTTGTGCTTGGGGCGGCACCTGGAGGGGGGCGGCGTGGTGCTCCGGCTCCGGCCGCTGGGGAAAGCGGAGCCCCGGCTGGGCTCTCCGGCCTCCCCCCGGCACTCTGGCCGCCAGGGAGAGCGGAGCCCCAGCCAGCACTCCGCCCTCCCCCCGGCGCTCTGGCCGCCGGGGAGAGCGGAGCCGTGGCGGGCTCACCGCCCTCCACCCGGCACTCTGGCCGCCACTCCGCCCTCCCCCCAGCACTCTGGCCGCCGGGAAGAGCGGAGCCCCGGCCGGCTCTCCGCCCTCTTCCCGGCGCTCTGGCCACCGGGGAGAGCGGAGCTGTGGCGGGCTCGCCGCCCTCCACTCAGCGCTCTGGCCGCCACTCCGCCCTCCCCCCGGCACTCTGGCTGGTTGGGGAGAGCGGCCTGCGGCCGGGCTCTGTGCCCTCCCCTGCCGCGCTGGGGGGCGGGGGGCAGTGGGAGGCTTTTTTGCCTGGGGCGGCAAAAAAGCCAGAGCCGGCCCTGCCTCTACTGTATGGCTTATGACCTCCCTGCTCTATCAAAATTGCTACCAGTAAGCATGATGGTCTTTGCTCTTAGGGAGCATTGCCTAGTGGTTGGGGCTTAGGTCCTTCAACATACAGAGAGGAGCTTTCATTAGAGAAGCCCAGACCCGCCCATTCCACTAGGCTTCACAAGTGTCTTCCACCCAAGCACACAATAAGGCTGACTTACCTGGGTCACTACCACCCCTCTAGTATCTGTAATTCACAATCTCTCACAGGAAAGGATGAAGGAGGTAAGCTCACCACTTGGCACCTCTTCACAGCCAGACATGGCATGGTAGCTCTCTCTCCCTTTTGGTTCAGTGGCTGCCTCCTCTCATGCCTTAGCCCTCCGGCCAGGTCACTTCCAAGTCTCCTGTTCAGGGGTAGGCCATAAACAAAACATAGGGAATCAACACAAATAAGCTGGGTTAGTATGTGAGAGGGGAAATGCCTCCCTCTCAAGGTCTATCAGAAACAGATCCTCCCTCTCCTCAGGGAGGAACCTTCAAGCAATCGTGGATGGAAGAGATCCTGCCTTCCCTCAGCCATTTCCCCTGGAGCTGGAAGGTAAAAATCCTTTCTCTTCCTAGTTTGCCCACCGGTAAGCTGTTCTACTCCCTTTTTAACGCCTCCTCCAGCCTGTGCATCTCTTGCAGGTGTGGTGGGGCAGGGCTGGCTAAGCCCAGAGCAGCATATTAGCTCCTTGTTTCTCAGTGTGTGGTTTGTATACTCCATCACACTAATGTTTCAAATGACCTTTTGCTAACTAAATCCCAGGGCCTACATTCCATCTAATTCTACTGAGTCTCTGAACATACTTCCGGAGATCTTGGCCTTCCTCTGCCTTCAGGATTCTCCCCTCTCCTGGTTCTCCTCTTACCTCTCCAACTTCTTCAGCATCTTTTTAGGTGTGTTTCTCTCCTCCCTGCTCCCACTCTACAGTGGATCCCCATAGATCTCTGTATTTTGCTCCATTTCCTTCTTTACATTCTCTTTCTGGACTACCATCTTTACACCAATAGTTCACAGATGGGCCTCTTTATTCCTAACTTTTCTCCTTCCATCCAGTCCAGCATTTCAGCCCCTCTCTCTGTCATCTCCTCCTGGATGTCTAGCTATCAGCTTAAACTTAATATGGCCAAAACAGTACTCCTACTCTTTCCTCCTGTAGCCCTATTTTCTGTCACTTTATAAACATCACATCTGGGTAATCTTCAAGTCTCCCTCCCTCTTGCCGCACAAATCCAGGCTGTGTTCAAATCTTGCTACTTCTTTCTCTATAACATTTCCAAGATCTGTCTTTCTTTCGGTCCAGAAAGTCAGAAGTCTCATCAAGACCCTCCATGACATTCTTGATTACCAAAACCTCCTCCTCTTTGGCCTTCCTTATATCTAGTCAATTAATGCTAACTTGGATGAGGGGCGGAGGCGGTATTAATTTGAATTTGATTTGTTTACAATATTTTTTAAAATTGCAAATGCATTGCATGTGTAAATATTGTTTATATTTGATTGTATCCATCTAGGCACACTCTTTGTATGGCACGTGTCTTAGGGCCAGATTGCTATACAGTGACGCACATTGAATAATACCTTTCACCATGTATAGTCCCACCAAACGCAATGAGGCTACACTGTGGAATAAGGTGCATGATTAGGGGTATCATGAGTTGGGCTTTAGATTTTAAACTCTTCAGACCAGCACTGCGTCTGTATATATAGATATATTTGTGCAACACCTAGCTCAAAAGCACCCCAATCCTGATTGGAGCATCACTAATACAGATAGTAAATGACAGTAATTGTTACAAGAGTGCTGTATATATGTAACTGCTTAAAAGATAAAATGCTGGTAAGTGGTGCTGAAGAATATATTGTATAGTTCCTATATTTTGTAGGATGCGTAAAACTTGTCATGGAAAATGTTTTTGTTTGTGCAGTTCTTTACATTAGCTCTTAATAGTAATAAATGTCTGTAAACTGTTTTGAGATGCTGTGACAGAATGCACTGGAGAAGTGCAAAGTGTTTATCATTGTTGTTATGTTCTAACTTCAAAAAAGAACTTGGAACTGAACTTGGCTTTGGTAGCAAGTGATTTGATTCAAGCCAGGAGCATTGCTGTTTTACTTGCTGTACACACTTTTCTCATGATAGCCAGTACTTGGACAAATACTTCAATTTTTCTAGCTTTCAGTGATTGACTGAAAAGAGAATTCCCATTAGTGAAACACATGGTATGAATAATTCTTCACAGTTTGACTAGCTGGGGACAATGATCTTTGGGAATGATCTTCAAAATGATCTTTGGGAAGAACAAGGTGTATTTGTAAGAATATTATAGATATATAATGTACATCTTTGCTGGTTTCAGAAACTCTTGTCCCTTCTTCAGCTCATTTTATATTAATTTATCTCATGGATAGGCTTAGATTTCCCAAATGACTTATTTATATATTTAATTAAAATCTCAGCTCCATTGCTTATATCCAGACATACTGTGAGGGGTGCCTCAAATATTATCTCACATGCCTTGTATGATGACCTTTTTCAGAACTTCAGGCATCTGAGATGGCAGACAAAAGACATCAATTCATATTAGAACCTTTCAACTGAAAGCTTTAAAATTTCAATGGATTCTTGTCCAAGATTTTTGTGTGTGACAAATCTGAGAATGTACAGTACATGGCTATCAAAAGAGTTCTTGCCAGTAATACGTATAGATATAAGACCTTAGATCCCTCAGATGTTTTCCCCATAGCACAGCTTTTGTATATCACACCTGCAAGTGATCTAAGATACCACTGTGACCAGTTAGCAAAATGGAGGATTATTTTTCCTTTAATTCAGGAAGCCTTTATTCAACTTTGCAGTGTCTGTGGGGGTTGGGGGGGAACCTGGCACCAGCTTGTCCAGTAAAGAATTGGAATGGCAGCATTAGCCAGAGTCTGCAAGATCGTTTGTACTGATGGGAAAATAATTTAAAGGCATGCCAATTGTCTGCCGCCTGTGGTCCTTTTCCAAGGAAGTGGGGCAGGAAGTTCTGGTACAGCCACCTTCATCTGATCATGAAGGGATTCAGAAACCAGGAAAGGCACCAGGGGTTTATAACATCACCCTGAGTAGATGAAGACAGGTGGGAGTATTATTGTTCTCTGGATGTATAGACACTTCCAGATTATCAAGTGCACTAATATCATCCTCACTGACTGGAAGAAGGATGTTACTCTGCCTCTGCTCAAAAAAGGGGCCAAAGCCAAGTGTAGCAGCTACAGAGGTATTACACTATTGCTAGTCCAAGGGAAGGTCTTTGTCTCTCTTACTGTTGCAAATTAGGGATGTATTTTTGTGGCTTGTATGGTCAGTGCAATTTAGACCTGGTCATTTCACCAGCAACCAGATCTTTAATTTGAGACAGATTTTTTTTTGAGACAATGGCTGAATTTAATAAGCCATGGACCGCCCTTTTTATAGAATTCTGTCAGGGCTCTGATTCAGGGCCTCGAGCAAACTTGTGGCATCTGATGAAGTGACTCGACAGCCTTGGGACGATAATGTCATAGATAGAAGTGCTCTAGAATGGAACAGAAAGCTGTGTCTAAATTAATGGTAGATACGTGGCATGGTTTCCTGTTTCCAAGGGAGGTGGTGTAGCTGCATTCTGGTGCCATTGTTGTTCAATATTGGCATCCAATGGAGAAGCTTGAAGATGCAGCTGTTGGTGGTATCAAGCTGAACACTGATCTGGTCAGGCAAGAGGCAGTGCACATTGGTATGATTACACTGCTCTACAGCCAAAATGCTTCTGAAATAAATGTAGTCAAACTTTTCTAATTCTGGGTCACTGAGAACAAAAATGATTCTTAAAATTGTTGATTTGCTCTAGTTTTCAAGATATGTTATTGGGTCAGTATATACGACCCTTGACTTGGGAATGGCGGAGGATAAGTGAGTTATAAAGGGAAGGGATCTCAATTTAAACCAGAAATGACTAAAATACATCTTTGACTGGATCTATGAATAAATCTATGACTGGGTTTGGTCAGTACTTGCTTTTTAGGCAAAACAATGAATGTTGCAATCTGAAGCTGGTATTGCGTCATACATGATATGAATTGCATCGCATCATGTTATTCCTAGAAGTCATGGATGATGCAATCATAACGAAGCTTACATCACTTTGCTGAACAAATTGCCGTATATCAGCTCTAGAAATCATACAGTGTCATGCTCTCTTATTTGTCAGTGTTTGATTTTGCAAAAGGACACATTTCTGTTTAGCCAAAGTGAGCAGAGATGCCTCGTACTTGTGTGAACAGTGCAGATAACTTCTGCTATGTTTGTGGTGAAGTGACTTTTGCATCACAAAAGCGCAGTATAACCACTATGGTTAAGAAAGCCTATCACCTTTATTTTGGCTGCAAAATTGGAGATCAGGACAAGAGGTGGGCCCCACACATATGCTGCAACACTTGTGCAACAAATCTTCGCCAGTGGTTGAACAGGAAAAGGAAATCTATGCCTTTTGCAGTGCCAAT